>NC_133363.1:1544794-1666534 GCF_049309525.1 Garra rufa | reverse complement strand
AATCAATATAGCAGTTTCTAAGTGAAACTTATTTCATCGTAAATCCAGCACAAAATGTTTTTTTAGTGTATAGGCTATGATGAAACACAAGACAGTGTAACAAAATACAATAACAGCTAATCCTTTTTCTAAAGAGAAAAAGCATTTCCTGTTATTCAAAGCCAATAATTTTGATTTGCTGCTCAACAGCGGCGTATACTTCAACAGACTGATGGCTATCAAAAAGTAAGGGTAGGAATTGTATTACAGGCAGAAAATGGAAGATAATGGATCTTAGATGCATTCATATTACCCAGCTTCTTAGCAACAGCTCTGTCTTTTTTTGAATCCACCAAGGCGAATCCAATATCCTCGTCATCAAGATCATCAAGCACCTGGGCGGCAAGCTGCAGGAATAAGAACGAGTTTATTGTACTGTATGCGAGTCTAAATCAGAGCTAAACAAACAGCGCATCAGTGCAGAGTGTTCAGTTCTTTAATAGTCATGTTGGGCCATTCAGTAAAACAGCCATAATGCAGCCATAAAACACAACGACCCATGAGGCAGGCACCTATATACTCAAAGCCAAACGAGACACAAGGCTGTCAAAGCAATTGCTAGAAGTGCTGCCTCTGCACCTTCTAAATCTGTGCGAAACAGGAGCTGAAGATAGACAAGAGATCTTACCAATGCAGAGACAAAAACTGGACACATGGAAACAGGTGCAAATGATTACTGTATGTATGCTGTTGCATGGGCCAACCACATACATAAACATACTGACACACCGCACACTGACATCAACACAACATATGCATGTGACCAATCAGCAAAATCCTTCATATAGTTGCAAACATTCATTCTCACCTCATATGCACACATGCTTGAAATGACAGCATATGTAAACATCATAGTAACATTCAGCACATTAAATACATGAGGAAAATTTTCATATGTAGTTATTTACCTTCAAGTTTTAATTGCACTGAAACTTCCTTCCTTTAGGTTTCACTTTATCAAAGTGCCAACATATATAGCCCTTCTTTTTGACTTCACATATAACAAAGTTAGTATATATACTATGCACATATTTAAACTTGATGCATGAAAAAAAAGGTCAATATTGACAGATGCCAATGGTTTCGACTAACATGAGGGTGAGTAAATGATGCAGTATTTTCAAGTTTGGGTGAAACAATTCTTTACAAACCCTGACTATAATAAATCAGCACGCAAATGTCAAAGTCACGTCACTCACAACAAGACATTTCAACTTCATTCTGCCATTTATCTATGTCAGAGTTTGTCCCCATCTACAGTGCATTCAGAAAATATTCACATCCCTGAAAAAAACAGCTAAAAACAGCCTAGGCTGGTTGGCTGGTTTAAGCTGGTCAACAGCCTGGTTTTAGCTGGTCAGTACGCTGGTTTTAGAGGGGTTTTGGCCACTTTTCCAGCCTGGCGAAGCTGGTCAGGCTGGGAGACCAGCTAGAACCAGCTACTTCCAGCTTAAACCAGCTAAGACCAGCCAACCAGTCTAGGCTGGTTTTAGCTGTTTGTTTGTTTTTTTCAGCAGGGAGTGCTTTACTTTTCCCACATTTTGTTATGTTACAGCCTCTTTCCAAAATGGATTAAATTCATTAATGTTCCCAAAATTCTACAAACAATACACCATAATGACAATGTGAAAGAAGTTTGTCTGAAATATTTGCAAATTACAAATAATAAATAAATAAATAAATCACATGTACATAAGTATTTACAGCCTTGGCCATGACACTCAAAATTGAGCTTAGGTGCATTCTGTTTCCACTAATCATCCTTGAGATGTTTCTGTTGACTTGAGTCCACCTGTGGTAAATTCAGTTGATTGGACATAATTTGGAAAGGACACACCTGTCTATGTAAGGTCCCACAGTTAACAGTGCATGTCAGAGCACAAACCAAGCCATGGAATTGTCTGTAGACTTCAGAGACAGGATTGTATCAAGGCACAGATCTGAGGAATGGTGCAGAAAAATTCTGCAGCATTGAATGTCCCCAATGAGCACAGTGGCCTCCATCATCCATAAATTGAAATAGTTTGAAACCACCAGGACTCTTCCTATAGTCTTAGTCAGGGAGGTGACCAAGAACCTGATGGTTACTCTGAAAGAGCTCCAGCATTTCTCTGTGGAGAGAGGAGAACCTTCTAGATGAACAACCAACTCTGCAGCACTCCACCAATCAGGCCTTTATGGTAGAGTGGCCAGACGGAAGCCACTCTTCAGTAAATAGCACATGACAGCCCATTTAGAGTTTGCCAAAGGTACCTGAGGGTCTCTGAGATCATAAGAAACAAAATGTTCTGGTCTGATGAAACAAAGATTGAACTCTTTGGCCTGAAAGGCAACAGTGGAAGCATGGTGGTGGCAGCATCATGCTGTGGGCATGAATGAATGAATTAATGATGCTTTTATATAGTACTTTATTGTGTATTGCTGACACCCAAAGCACTTTGCAACATATGGGGATCTCTCCTCAACCCCCACCAGTGTGCAGCATCCACTTGGAGGATGAAATGGCAGCCACAGTACAACGGCGCCAGTGCGCTCACCACACACCAGCTACAGGTGGTGAAGAGAGGGAGACAGAGCCAGTCAAGTGGATGGGGGTTATTAGGGGGCCATGATTGATAAGGGCCAGAGGAGGGAATTTGGCCAAGACACCAGGGTTACACCCCTACACTTTATGAGAAGTGCCATTGGATTTTTAGTGACCACAGAGAGTCAGGACCTCGGTTTTAACATCTCATCCAAAAGACGTGCTTTTTGACAGCATTGTGTCCCGGTCACTATACTGGGGCATTAGGACCCACACAGACCACAGGGTGAGCACTTCCTGCTGGCCTCACTAACACCTTCCAATAGCAACCCAGTTTTCCCAGGAGGTCTCCCATTCAGGAACTGACCAGGCTCAACCCTGCTTACCTTCATTGGGCAACCAGTCTTGAGTTGCAGGGTGATTTTGCTGCTCCAGAATGCTCTGGACCTCGATCTGGGGCAATATTTCATCTTTCAACAGGACAACGACCCTAAGCACACAGCCAAGTTACCAAAGGAGTGGCTATGGGACAACTCTGTGAATGTCCTTGAGTGGCCAAGCCAGAGCCCAGACTTGAACCTATTGATTATCTCTGGAGAGATCTGAAAATGGCTGTGCTCCGGTGCTCCCCATCCAACCTGATGGAGCTTGAGAGGTATTGCAAAGAAGAGTAGGAGAAAGAGACCAAACACTGGTGTGCCAAGCTTGTAGCATCATACTCAAAAAGACTTGAGGCTGTAACTCGTGCCAAAGGTGCTTCTACTTCAATTGTTGAGCAAAGGCTGTAAATAAAATACATTTGCAAAGATTTCAAACACACTTCTTTCTAGTTGTCATTATGGGGTATTGTTTGTGGAATTTAGAGGAACATAATGAATTTAATCCATTTTGTAATACGGCTGTAACATAACAAAATCTGGAAAATGAAAAATGTAAAGCGCTGTGCATACTTTCCGGATGCACTATATCTGAGCATTTAACATAGCCTGCTCGTGATGTAGACGCCGGGACAAGCTCTGCTCTTCCTGAGGGTGAGCACCGCATTCAAGAACAGGCGAATAAGCGGACAGTCGGGTTAATGGCAGCAGCTGGTCACTCGTTGTCTTGGCCTCACAGGAAGTGCTATCCTGTAGAAACTCACTGCGACAGCTCTCACCGGCCACATCCAACACGTCTGAAGGAGCATCATTCGTTCTCTCCATGGGTCTTACAAACCGCTCATATGTCATAAAAGGCTTTAGAGTGGACAGTGAGCAGCCCTAGTGAGGGGGGAAGGATGCTGTTCAGATATTTTGGATGAAGCTTTAGTGAAAAGCCAGACTTGAGAAACACCGTGGAAGAAAGAGAGAACAGAACAAAACACAAGTCATTCGAGGGCCTGAACATACCTGGTACGTCAGGGCGGCGGGGCTTGTTAGCAACTGCAGAGAAAGGTCAGGTAACTTTAGAGTTGAGCATGAAAACCAGCACAGCATAGAAATGAGCTCTGCTTGCTGCTAGTCACAGTTAAAGAACTGCTTCTGATTTGAAAACTAATTTATTTTGGATTTGAAGGGAATTGCTTGGTTCAAGCCCCTCTGGGCTTTATTCTGACACTTTTCCCTGCACTTATAATATTTGTCTCAGCATGTCGGATGTTTGCATATTCTGTCGTCAACAGATGTTCAGAAACAAATTCATATACACTGAAAAAAATGCTTTTCTAACTAAGATTTGTTGTCTTGTTTCCAGCCAAAATATCTAAAAATTCTTAAATCAAGATGGATTTTCTAGACAAGTAAAAAATATTGTCTTGTTTTCAGAGAAAAAAGTCAAAATTAAGTGCATTTTTGATTGAAACAAGCTAAATAATCTGCCAGTGGGGTAAGAAAAATAATCTTGTTTTCTGTTTGAAATAAGATTTTTTTTTCTTACTCCATTGGCAGATTATTTTGAGCAGAAAGTCTGACATAATATTTTCTTGTAGAATGTATCTTTATTTACAATTTTCAAAAGTCACTTTTTATAGTATACTGTCAACAACTTTCATTACTTCTCACACAAATTATGATTATGTGGCAGATGGTCAATTAATAAAGGTTTATTTTGTGTGATTCATTGTACAATACTGTGTTATGAGCTCAAAACACTTTTACCATAGTACATGAATTGTAAACTTATAGATTTAGATGTTTGCATCACATAAGCAGCTCCATAGTTCTAGCTTTTCTGACATAGTAAACTTGCTCAGTAGCGCACCCAGTACAACATTGCAGTTGTAATGTGAAGCACTTGAGTACGAGTTCTGTCGAACATGAGTCATAATAAAAGAGACTGAAGATTTGAAAAATGTTGGGTTTAGTGTTGGTGGTATGTTATTTTTAACGTTTAACCTTTTAGTGTCACTTGACGAAAGTTTAATTTCCAAATGGCCACAATAAGTGCAATGACCAGTGCAAGATTCACAGGTATCTAAAAGCAAAATAAATTGTAAAACCATTAAACATTTCTGTTAGACCCTGATAACTTAACTCTTTTGATCAAATAAATGTTGCTCTGCATTTGTAGCACCAGATTGTTAATTTGAAGTATGTTTAGCTGTGAGAAGGTGACAGCTGAAATGACTCAGCTATGATTCATATCTGACAGCATGTGTTTAGACAGAGACAGAAGCTTATAAACTGAGGAAAAAGCCATTTCTTTAAACACCAAAATCATTTTTTGACACAATCATAGATGTTTCGTGTGAAAGGACTGAAAGGTCAAATTCAAATGACTGTGTTTTAGATGATTAAGAGAAACTGAATTGCCCGAAGGACTAATTTTCCTATCAAAAAATGTTTCCTCTTATTCATAATGTCAAACATGACCGGAGATGTCTGACCTTTACTTCAGAAGTCAGTGGGTTCAGGAAATCAGAAAACAATGAGCAAAATAGTTTAAATATCTAAATATGTACCAGAGAAGGTCAATTCCGTCTGTGACCTTGTGGTTCAAAAGTGATTTCATTAAAGCTACTTTAATAAGTAACAAAAATTATTGTAGGTTTTTTAACAAAAAAAAAAAAAAAAATTATATAATATATATATATATATATATTTATTTATCACACAGCTTTGGAAAGACATGAGCATTAGTAAATGACAAAACTGAGCAGTGCTATTCAACTGCGATTTCAATTCAATGCTAAATGTGTATTGCATTGTTCTTTCTGTAAGGCCTATAAACATGAAAACACCAAGGTTTTTGAAACATCTTCAAAACTTCCAAACAAAACATTATAAATCCAACATTCAAAATTTATCTTGGCTAACATTATTTTTGTGGTTATTTGTATTATTTTTCAACTCTACAGCTGTGCAATGAAATTCACTTCAAAGATTAAATTTTCATTCATTAAGACGACATAGAAAAATAGTCTTTTCACAGAAAAGCAATGTCTTTTTAAAAAGAAAATTACATGAAATTACTCATATAACCAGAAGATGGCAGCAGAGGATCAATCATTGGCTGCAGCTGCCATTTCAACTCACTAGTTTTTTCAAGAGATCTTGCTTTTCGATTTATTATGCAATTACTATAAATTGTTGTACTTTTACCGCACTGAAATATATAGAATAGCAAGTGCAGAAATTCATTAAAATGAATACATAAATAAATAAGCTCAGACACAAACAACCTATAAGGGTGAATTATTTAAATACTTATATACAGTTCACTACAAATTAAATAAGTTAAATATTAATGGTATAAGAATCAAATAATGCACTCAATATGAATCAATATGAATTTTAAATATTTTATAAAATTTAATAACTACATCAAGCTTTATCTTGATTTGTAAAAGCTTTTAAATAGCCTATATTTTCCAAAGAAAAACTTGTTTCTGCTGTAATTTCGTTACTCTGAATTTAGTCTGAATCATTAAATGCACAGCTCTTTTTTTAACATCGGCTTTTCAGATGTTTCGGTTATTACTGTCAATCAGGCTTGTGCACAATTCAGAATTTCAGAATTGGCCTCCATTCAATTCATGAGTTGGAATTTGAATTGAATTGTCTCCGCCGCACAGGAAGTTGAATTTGAATTGGATTTGGAATGACAGGAAGTGGAATTAAATTCATGGCAATTCAAAGACATTCCACAGTCATACAACAGAAAGAATGTGTTGAATCTCACATACAATTACATTAATTTTGTGATTTAATAGCATAATTTCATTACACATAACTAGTCACTCCTCAACCCTGCATACATTTTGTTTCAACATATAGATAATGATCAAATTCTTGAAATAAATTACTCCCTCAATGTTTGATTAGTTTTGTTCAAAATGTTATTTTCATTTCAAAGTAATCAAATAACACAGTGTAATCTGTACAAGTAGTTCAAACTAATATAATTTATAGAATATGTAATGAAATCATATCTGACATATATTGTAAAGCTTCATTGTTAAACACTTCACTTATGTATATGAATTTCTTTGAATTTGTATTGAATTGCAATTCTGCTTCCTTTAATTCAAATTCGAATTGTAATTCTAGATCCTGTTTTTGACATCAATTCAAATTCAATTCAAATTCAAGAATTGATTTGGAATTTAGGAGTCATTCTCAATTCAATTCTGAATTGTGCACATAGCAATGACTCGTGCATATTTAGCCGATTTACTCACGTATTTTTTAAAACTCGCGTTTGTCATTCTTGAAACGGTATACATGGGCGTTTGGTCCTCTTAGACAAACAAAACCTTTCTTGGATTGTGAATAGATGATATAGAGAAAATGAGCAAAGTACACTCCTTTTACGGTACAGTACACTGCCCTCCAAAGGCAAAGCGCAGTAACTACACATTTGGTCAAAATTGAGTTAAGGCTTAAATTGGACTTTGTGACAACTGTTTTGTCTTGTGGCAAAGTCTCCTGGTTCAATTTTGTCCCATTTCGGAGAAACGAGAGTGTCAACATGTTTGACTTGCTGTTGTAAAAACTTTAAAGGCATTTTTCTCAGTTTCAGTGTTCGCGTAGTTACTGCACTTTGCCTTTGGTGGGCAGTACAGTTGACCAGAAATGACTGAGCTGGCTTGTCTAAAACAAGGAAGTAATCCATGCATATGGTCAACTGACTGCTGAGAGCTAAAGTGAGCAGCTACTGTCTGTCATTTCTTCTGTTGCTATACAAGTACAGTCCATCTTTCTCCCTGAGGAGGAGTCTGATAACCCCGCACACGCTGTCTTGGGGTTTTGTGAGTGTCTTGGATTGGGCTGGTGGTTCTGTGAGTGATTGAGTTCGCTCTGATGACTCATGTGAAGCAGCACATCATTTCACCTCTGACTCATCGCCGCTGAGCTCACTAAACAGCAGCGTCTGTTTCTGTCCCCTCCACACAGAAAATCATCGGAGAGAGGACAGTCTGTTCAAACCCTTCCAGAGCTGCACAAACCGCAGCGGGATGTTTTGACTGCCGTTTAACGACAATATAAAAGAGTAATGAAAGACGGCAAAGGCCAACAAAAAAGAATGATGCTTTTAATCTGATGGACCTAAAATTTAGTATCAACATTTTTGTGAACATTTGCCGTTTGAAACCACTTGGGAAATTTGAAACTTTGTGATTACAGAGCAAGACATATTGAAATCATAACTACAATCCTGAAGGCACCAAGAGAATATCTAATGAAACTCAAAGTTCACTTTATTCTCCTCCGCCAGTCAGCTATGCCCTTGTTTTACGTGATTATTACATTATCATAACGGATGGTCCTATTCATGCATTTCATAACAGTGATTTATTTCTTTTGAAATTCAAAATTGGTTCAGGTGTAAAGAATGCAGGGAAATTTAAGCGCATTTAGCACATTTTATACAAAGTTGAAATTCAAAGTGTTTTAGTAACTAACTGACTACTATTTACACTCTTAAAAATAAAGGTGTTTAAAAGGGTCTTTACAGCGATGCCATAGAAGAACCATTTGTGGATCCACAAAGAACCATTCAGTCAAAGGTTCTTTAAAAAACCATCTCTTTCTTACCTTTTTGTAATCTCAAGAACCCTCTTTCACTCAAAGAACTGAAGGTTGTTCAGATGTTAAAGGTTCTTTATGGAACCATTTAGACAAAAAAGGTTCTTCTACGGCATTGTGAAGCACCTTTATTTTTAACAGTCTACCTAACTAATTAACCAAATAAATAAGTGATAATTGAAAAAGAGAGAGATAGTAAATTTGTTAAAATAAAATATGACATTTTAAAATCAATATGAGAGACATAAAGGAAAAATCAACGTTGATATCCCACAATTTGGACTCTAAAACATTTATTAAAAAAAGTTTATATTTTGCAATTCAGTCTTTTTTGACAGCAATCTGAATTTACATCTCACACTGAATAACTCACAATTTCAAGATATTACTTTGCAATTCAGAGAAAAAAAGTCAGAGCTGTACGATATAAATTACTAGAAAGTCAAAACTACAAAAGGTTACAATTAAATTTTAAGCTTCTATTGAACAGAAAAAAAAAGAACTTCAGAAGATTTCCATGTGACTAAAGAGAGCTCTAGTCGCTGGATTTGACAGTTTGCCAGATTTTTAAGATCAGATCTATAAAAGATATTAAAAGTGTAGATTAAAACACTTTGTAAATACGATTCCCTGAGCGTGTGACAGTTTTATTTTGTTTCAAACTGTTATTGTCTCTTTTCTCTAAGGTCAATTCCAATTTTTTTCATGTTAGTAATTTAGTACAAACAGCTTTTGAGGACTTCTGTTTGAGTAAAATTACTCAAGTTCTTTGTATCCTTTTATTTATTATTGTTTATTTATGCTTTTTCTTTTTATTGTTTATGAGGTGACAGAGAAATACAATTGTACACTGCTGAAGTCGACTACATTTGGGTTCTGTTATAATATGCATCAAGCTGCTTTGTTATAGATTATCTTTATATTTCTGTATTCAGTCCTGTCAGTTTTTCCCCAGAATAAGCTGCATTGTGCTTCATATTTCCGAATGTAGCAGCTGTGGAAGGCAGTGGATCTCAGAGTATCTGTGTGGTCCTGAGTTCCTTTTAGTTTCAAAGCAGGATTGGAGTCTATGGTTGCGAGACGCAAGTGCTCTTATGAGTGCAATTCAGCTGGAATATGAACTCATAAAAGAACACAGAGTGCTCAGGCTTCTCGTTTCACTGAGCGAGTCTCGCTCTCCACAGTAATGATGGGAAACACACAGAGGAAGATAATGAAGCATGTGAAGCAGCGATCATAAGTGATTACTCATTCATGAAGCCTCGATGGAGTCGAGATGCATCCAGTTCATTTGGTTTATAGCTGTATGAATGTGAATACTCACATGCAGATGTGGACAGGAATTATAAGAGCATGGGGTTAAAATAAAATCTATGACATAATTGACAGGGGAATTATGTAATTGTCCTGATTGCAGCTAATGTCTTTACCTGAGCCTCATATATAGTACTTTATATTAGACCAATCAGTTCTCTGAAGAGTGTGTCAATATACTAGTGTTCCTGAATCAGTTCAAAACTGAGATTCAAGGATTTTGCCAAAACCATAACAAATGAGGAATGAAACAGTCATGACCGCTTGATATGAGATAAAGCTGCGAAAGGCCCCATTTGTGTCTGGGAAACAGCCTGTGGCGTGAGCCTGTGTTTTCCACATTAATAAGTCATATGTGCCATGAAGCACACAAAGATTATTATGTAAGACTCCACTGGGTGGCCATGAAAAATGCACACGGCTAGTCTATATTTGTGAAGTAGAAGAGATCGACATGACGAGTTCAGACCATGAATGATGGATAACTCATCAAGTTCAAGGAAAAACTATGCAATTTAGGATTTACCTGGATTTCTGCGCAAGTTACATATAAACCAACTGCATCAGTATAATAGATAAACTCAGTCTGCCTCAACAAATAATGCAGGAATTATGATGCATTCTCGTGTTTTATTGGATGGGAGTCTTATGGTCCCCCTTATAAAAATCACAGGAGTAGTTAAAACACACTGCCAATGATATCAAACCTCACTCAATTTGAAAAGGAGAAACCACTTCAATTTCACTTACACTCTTTGAAATGAAGGTGCTTCTCGATGCCACACTTTTTTGGTTCGATAAAGAACCTTTAACATATTTTAAAAGATTATAAAAAAGTAAGAAAGAGACGTTTTTTTTTTAAAGAACCTTTGACTTTGGTTCTTTTTGGAACAAAAAAATGGT
Source organism: Garra rufa (assembly GCF_049309525.1). Taxonomy (NCBI): domain Eukaryota; kingdom Metazoa; phylum Chordata; class Actinopteri; order Cypriniformes; family Cyprinidae; genus Garra; species Garra rufa. Next base: position 1,655,749 of record NC_133363.1, on the reverse strand, counting down.
TCTTCTATGGCATCGCTGTGAAGAATCTTTTAAAGCACCCTCATTTTTATCAGTCAATCAATCAGCCAACCTATCAATCAATCAACCAACCAATCAATAAAATTAATAAAATCAAGCAATCATCCAACCAATCCATCAACCAATCGACCAGTCCAACAACCAACCAATCAATAAACATAATAAAATCAACCAATCATCCAACCAACCAATCAATCAACCAACCAGTCAATCAATCAATCAATCAATCAATCAATCAATCAATCAATCAATCAATCAATCAATCAATCAATCAATCAATCAATCAATCAATCAATAAAAATAATAAAATCAACCAATCATCCAACCAACCAATCAATCAATCAATCAATCAATCAATCAATCAATCAATCAATCAATCAATCAATCAATCAATCAATCAATCAATCAATCAATCAATACAATTAATATAATCAACCAATCATCCAACCAACCAATCAATAAAAATAATAAAATCAACCAATCAACCAATCAACCAACCAATCAATCAAACAATCAATCAATCAAAAACCAATCAATCAATCAATCAATCAATCAATAAATCAATCAAAAAATAACCAATCAATCAATCAATCAATCAAAAACCAACCAATCAATCAATCAATCAATCAATCAATCAACCTATCAATTCATCCAATCAACCAATCAATCAAGCATCCAATCAATCAATCAATCAATCAATCAATCAATCAATCAATCAATCAATCAAAAACCAATCAAAAACCAATCAATCAATCAATCAATCAATCAATCAATCAATCAATCAATCAATCAATCAATCAACTAACCAACCTATCAATTCATCCAATCAATCAAGCATTCAATCAGAAATGTAAGAAATGTAAAGTTCATCACTTTTTTGTAAATGTAAAGCTCATCACTACATTCATTTTCCAAACATGTATTATTTAATTTAATAAGTTTATAGGTGCATTATATATAAGTTTAAATCGAAAAGCACTCAAACTATGAAATGAAGCTGTGCAGTGAGTTTTTACCACTCATTGAAATCTCAGAAATATTACAATTATGGCTGTGATCAAAGCACTCTGGGAAATTCGAAGGCCAGTTACAGAATTTTCATAGAGATCTCAAAATATTTTTTTTTTTTGACATTTGGACCCTGAAAACCTTTGGTTGGCTTTATTGTCAAGTAAGAATTAAGCAAGAATTCTTCAAAATTTTACTTTTGTGTTCGGTCAAAAATAATTGTGAGAATTTAATTTTCTGCCAGAATGATGCCTTCCTCTGGACCTTGAACTCTGAAGCTTATAATGTCCAAAAAGCTAGAAGTCTTTAGAAGAATATAAAACATCTGAGTGGGATTACATTTGCATTTGTGCATTTAGCAGATACTCTTACTGACTTAGAAAAGAGAAACAAAAGCCTTTCATCAGAAAGCCAACTGTATGTTACCAGTAACTTATTGTACATTTCCAGCTCATAAAGTCCAGAACTCTAGCTGATTTATGGCTGAACTGGCGATGGCAGTTTGTAATCTGAGTTCAGCTCTTGGAGTCAATGAAATGGCTGAAATAATGATTTAGACTGGTTTTGGCTGAACTTCTCTGCATTAACTCAGTGATCCAAACCAGTCGCTGAATTTTTCACAAGGCACTTTGCTCTGCTAAATTTAAAAGTCATTTTCTTACATGAATAAGTGATACGAATACATCCCAACATTATTCACAGAGCAAGTTAAACATTAATAATCACACACTTGGCAATATTCGCCTCTTCTTCTTAAACCTCACGAAAGTTAGTACCTTATCAAACTCAGATGAGAGTCACCAATTATACTGACAATTAATGGTACAGTTATGGCAATAACAGGAACATTAACAAAGCTTGTCCATTTTACACAATAGCAATGGCTATTTTGTGTTGTGTTGTTACTCCATCAAAACGTTGCCATGTTGTGCTGAATATTTCAAATGCTCTGAATGTACCGCACCATTTTGTTGATTATGTAACAAGAGCAACAAGTTATGTTATTGGCAGACTCAAATAAAGTCTGTCTAACATGATAAATAATGCATTTGTGAAACAGAACACAGTGTTGTCTTGGGCTACACATAAAGAGAAACCAGATCGCACTCATAACTCTCTTCCACAACTCATTCGACGAACACTTTGTATTTTACAGGAAGCTTTTGATGAGGTGTTTGTTTATTATCTCTAATAGCCAGATCCACTAGATGGCACACTTTCAGAATAAACTCAAACAAAGTTTGACTTGAAGTGAAAGCATGGGCAAAGACAAAGAAAAGGAAGCAAAACTTGGTAAGTGGGAACAAAAAGAAAGAATCTAAAACTTTCAAGGACAGAATGAGCAACAGAAGGACAGAGCGGCTGAATGTGAGAACATTGGTCATGCTGGCTAAAATTAGCCGCTAACAGTCAGACCCCAAGATAGCAGCAGCTATTCTAGCAGTGAATTTAGAGGGTCCGGAAATTGCTGATGCATAGCAATTCCTGGACCATAGGGGATTGTAATTGTCCTGGTCAAGAAGACACATATTTAAGAATCAAAAGGCAAAAATGAAGACATTTAAATGCATCAAAATTTGCGTTGAAATGCATCATAATCTTTCAGTTTTAATTAAGGATTAAAAATAAGATAGATGTAAAATGTAGCCTATGCTCAATCTAAAAAAAAACAGAGCTGGGTAGTAACTCATTATGTGTAATCTGGATTATGCAATCAGATTCCAAAAATGTCTTCTTTTTCATCTTTTAAATGTTCCTTTCTGAAATAGCCTACAGCTAATATACATTCAAAAGTTTTCTAGTTTTGTGGACATTTACACTCAACCACTACACTGACAAAAAATCATTTAATTTTTAAGAAGTGTTTTTCTCAGCATTGCAACACTGCATCAAATTAATTATTTTTTTTTTTTATGATTTTAAATGGCAAAACATCTACTACTATATAGTAAAACACAGTACTTGTTATTTACATGTTGTTTGCAAAAAAATTGTCAGAATCCTTGTGAAAAATAAGTACTCTTTAGCATACTCTTACAAAGACTACAGAGATAACATACTTTAACAGAATATGCTTAAGTGTGAACTGAATGGAACATTTTCAGACTGCAAATTAATTGCAATCAAGTGTATTATATTTTAGCAAATGCATTGTATTATAGTTTACATTTATATGAAATACAACTAGTTGAACTTAGTGATTTTTAACCCACTTAAGTAGGACTTAAGTATCTTTAAAATGTAATTTCATAATTACATGTCTTTGGAATAGGTTTACTACACTGTAAAAAGTTTTCACCAGATTCAACTTAAAAACCTATTCAGCAGCTGCCTTAAAATTTTAAGTTAAATCAGCTTAAAACTACAAGTCATTTTAACTTATTAGACTTAAAATGAGTGAGTTTGTGAGTTAAAATGACTTAAGTTGATTTAACTTAACATTTTAAGGCAGCTGCTGAACTTTAATGTAATTTCTATTGAAAGTAGTATTTGTATGTTTTTAAATATATTTTTAAAAAGTACTGAAGTGTGTTAGTAAACGTATTAATGACATAAAAGGCCACTCAAAGAGATATTTTCTGCTATTTCATGCATGCCTTTAAGATTTGAAGTGAACTACAAGGGCACTTAAGTAAGGGTACTTCTTTTTTTACAAGGTATACATTGTAAATGCATTGATTCTGACTATCCAGATCATGATCCTTTGATCAAGCCATATGCATCCGATCCAATCCTCACAAAACTACATTCATGCCAATTTATTAATTATGAAGCCCACCTATTGTGTTGCACTCTGTAGTATGATGCTACCCAGAAATATCTCAGTGTTATAGTCTACTGTGTCATCACCACAACACTTCTTGGCTTTATGGCCATAATGCATGATAGTTGTGTGAACTGCATGGATGTATGCATGTAGCACAAAGCAGCAGCTTGGACTCAGTTCACAGGTTTGTGGAACCACAGCACTGGGGCTTTCATCACCATGGCATCTGTGAGGTGGGGATTTTAAAGTTGCATAAAGTTGCATAACAAGACAGTTACTCAGGGTCAAAATGGCCAAAGCATCACTTTAAGATTCCCTAGAAACCTTAGCATAGCTTGATTTAAAACAGGACAGAAAATATACCCCCTCAAAACTCTGGTCTGAGTCATCTAAAAGTGTCTGCACAGTCAGATGATGAAAGCGCTCACCCTCACCTCCACCTCTATATGTAGTACTGCTGTCTCCTCATATGACAGCTCATAAGAAACATCCAGAAATCATGACACTAATGCAGTTTCAATGATGGAGTATTAGCAGGGAGTTTCATGGGGACCCGGATGGCATTCTGGTAACCATGACAGAGCTGCGATAGCTTAAGAGATTAAACACGCAGCGTTTTGAGATGTCACAATCTGATGAAGAGGCGAATCAGGAATAACACACAATGAAGCTGTCTCCCTACTGTTAGCTACGAGAGACACATTGAACCAGATGAAGGGGAATAAGAGGCTGTGAAATGTGGGATGTATATATTTCAAGCACAATGGTAGGCGAAACGATTCAGAGGAGAACCAATGCCATACACTAGAGGTAAATTCTCGAAAAACAAAAAAACATTAAATATATCTAAAATATATATTATTTATGAAGAACAACTTTACCGAATTATAAATGAATGGTTATGAATATTAGAATCACAGCAATAATTTTATTAATATTGAAAACAGTTGTCATATCAGTGGCATTATATGTTTTCAGTTGCATTATTAAAGTGTTTAATAAAGCAATAAGGTACGAGAGGCCGATACAGCACGGCCTCAAGTACCTTATTGCTTTTATAAAATGGTTACCACACAATAAAAATATTAATATCAAAAATATATATTAATTTATATATATTAGGTTGTACGTTTTCATAAAGTAAAATCATTAACTGCCTTCCGCTGTAAAAAGTAGTCCCTAACTGCTAAAGCTTTGTTTACGTTGCTAAGGGTGGTTGCTAAGGAGGTTCAATGATACACAGAACGTTGAGTGAAGCGGTCGTAGCCGTGCTGTATCGTGAATAAAACACAGCTGCTGACCAATCAGAATTGAGGAATGGAACTAACCGTTTTATAATTATTTTTGTAATATGAAATATTTCATTCTGTTCTGTGATTGATGCTGCCGACTCATTTAGAAAAAAAAAAAAAAAAAACATTTAATGTTACACTTTAAACCCTTAAAGGGGTCATCGGATGCCCATTTTCCACAAGTTCATATGATTCTTTAGGGTCTTAATGAAAAGTCTATAATATACTTTGGTTAAAAATGCTCAATAGTAGTGTTAAAAAAAACACCATTTTATCTTGTCAAAATCAGCTCTGCAAAATTTCAGCTCATTTTAAGACATGGCCCCTTTAAATTTCACCAAGCTCTGCTCGCCCCACCCCTCTCTTGGATTATGTTTACTTTAGCCGCGTTTAGCCGCAATTATCGGCGAACCTTGCTAACACATTATTAAGAAAAGCAATTTGCAAAGATGCATAAAAAACCCTTTTACTCACTTCTTCTGTGGGTAAAGCTGCATCAGGAACGATTCACACGAAGATAGATGCATATGTAGATCGGGATCTACGCTTTCCATTTAAAAACGAAAGTAACGTTAAACCTCTGCGTCTTCAGCGGCTCAGATGTTGGTAGTAAATGACTACTGCTATGTTCATTATTACATCCAACAACAGAACACCTCAATCGCTCAATTAGAGTCTTCCTCTGCACCTGAGTCACACAATGAGGATCGTATTCGGACTGTTTCAGCTCGGTGAGGGCGGGGCTAAGGTAAGACGCTCATGTCAATCAACTGTGTTTCGTCACAACAACAAGAAGCTGAGAATGAACTGATTTTAAAAAGGGGATATTACTTTTAAAGATCAAAAAATACCTCTATGGGTGGATTTTTATCATTGTAGAATGGTTGTGTACACAAACACACATTAATGTTCAAACAACTTGGAAAAGCTAGTTTTGCACCCGATGACCCCTTTAAAATGAACAACAATTGCTTAGTCATTACTTATCATGTAATATTTACTTTGTTTTCTCTGACATGCTGTGACAACAGAACCATAAAATACACCAAAAACGCAACATAATTACCAAAGGAATCAATTTTATTCATGCACTGTAATCCAAATTTTCTGAATCCATACAACTGCGAGTAACAAAACCAAACCTTTATTCAGCAAGCTTCATCTCCATCCTGAGCAGAGTCAGTAAGCATCAAAACCTGTGCTGATGAACTCGTTACAAATTCAAAAATTGTAGCTTCAAGAAACTTTACGACAGGTTTTACGGCAGGAAAATTTAACACTCATTGGCTCTCAAACCAATGAACCAATGGCAAAAACCATGACAAATACTTTAACTACTAGTCAAGAGTAATCAGATGTCAATAACAGCCAATGAAGCATTTGATATAAGTCTATAACGAATGATTATGCCACAAAAGCAGAATACAAATGTTTATGACATGATTTACTACTACGCATTTATCATATCTTCAAGAAAATTTCTCTCAGGAAAATCCTTAGATAACTTAGGCTCAGCTTGATGTTATCTCTGTGGAAACTAGCACAACTATTGCTAGAATTTGGGATCGCTGTCAAAAATGTCTAAAGTAACAAATGCTGCGTGTTTTACCTTCTGTGGGGCTTTAACTTTTATAAATTCTGTATCTTTTGTAATTTTAATAATCTTTTGAAACTAACAGCCTCCAGTAACATGGCATGTTTGACCTCTATCATAATTTTAAAAGAAAATGTCAAAGCAGCAAGAGAGTCTCGAAAATTATCAGCGCAAGTGGGATGGGAGACCTTGAAGTCACAAAGACTGAAAACTGCTGATGCAAATGGAATAAATTACAGAGAGAGAATCAGAAAACCACTCAAGCCCTAATAGATTTTTCTTTTTTGTGTGTGCACTAGTGTTCCTGGTTACTCGCAGAGGGACTAACAGCAGCTCATCTGAGTGTAAGAGGACACTGCAGTGCGCTAAAAACATCAACATCTACACGCTTAAAAATAAAGGTCCTTTACTGGTATCTATAGTTCCACAGAATTTTTTACATCCATGAAACCTTTTTAAAGCTCAAAATGTTTCTTATAGTGGGAAAAGGGATCTATATAATACTGAAAGGTGCTTTGGGTAACCAAAAATGGCTCTGTTATATAATCACAGCTTCATAGGAGCGCACAAAACAAGCAATATCTTTCCCTCTGTCACAAAAATCACAAAAAGTAAAGACAATTGTTAGTATATTAGTTCCTGGACCGCATTAAAGAGATATCAGGTAGACACTACAGTTTTGAACATTTCAAGACTGGACTGAAGACCAATCCCCCACCTGTTACTTGGGATTCAACCCCATTTCCCTTGAAACCCACTGGTCCACTAAAGCTCAGTTCATACATTCATTTGAATCTTTCCCAATCATTCGTTTCTCATCATTTCCCACGCACCTCCAAAGCAAGCTCCTCCACTTCAAACTGCTTTCTAGACATGCGGTCCTCGCCAACAGGCTTGTGGTTGTAGATGACCATGACGTCGTATTTCTTCATCACAGACTTGTAGTTCTTGATGGTCAGCTCATGGACACGATCCTTCCCGTCATATTCGGGGAACTCCAGGCCCTTTTCGCTCCAGCACAGATACGCAAAAGTTAGCAGAATCCCAAAAAGCGCCCAACCCCACTTCATGTCACTGTTATGCTTCACTTGAAAAAGTTTAAAATTTGTTCTGGTTTTACTTTGTTCCTAACTAAAGCCAAACTTTTAGGAACAAGGTCCAATTCGTGCACCCACCACCCTCTTTTGCTCTCACAAGTTGACTGCTGTAGTTGGGGGTTGGAGGGTTGGGATGACGTTTCGGACACGGGTATGTTATGGGTCGGCGCAGCTAGGATGACACTTGGACTGCGTCCAGAGCAGCTGAGCAATAGAAATGGTGTAAATGGGTGGAGCCACATCTGACAGTTTTTACCTGCTGGAAACAACTGAATCAAAGCGAGCGACATGCTTACAGTGCAGTCATTGAAACACAGGTATTAGTGTGGGCTTCAGGATTCCATTGCCATATTAAGTTTTGCAGGGATTTGACCCTTGCTAAAAATAAATTCTTGTTTGGACACTGAGAACAAGATGGCGGTTCCTGCCGTACTGTATGTTGTGCCATTGCGTGGTCAAGCTGGCACAGCTGAAGTGTCCAGTTTCACCCTGATTCTGTCGGCCAAAGCAAACACTCCCAAAGCCCTGTGCTCCACTTGGTGACATGATTGCATAGAGGGAGGTGGAAGGAATGGTCTAACAATGCCAGTCGCTGCTAATTATGATTTCAGAACAATGCATTCTCAATTCAAGGTCATAGGTTGGATTCTCAGGGAACATGCATACTAGGGCTGCACGACATTGGGAAAAAATTACATTGCAATATTTTTTTTTTTCTTGCGATATATATTGCGATGTGTACAAATTCATTTATGTTCATCAGGTTGTTTTGAACTGCTTAAAAATCAAATAATAATTGGGGTAATTTTGTAAGCATTTTCAAAGAATAAAAAAATTTAAAAGAACAGTATAATCAAAACCCTGAAATAAAATACATTTTAAAGCTTATTTTGGGTAGTTTCATAAACAGTTTGACTCACCTTATTCGCTGTCAATTCAGGCAAATCAAGGCTAATATGAAATTAATAATGAATGTTGCTTTTACCCTGATGAAAGGGAAATCAGCTTCTTCCTTTCACGAAAAACATTAAAAGCTTAGCCAAGATGGAGGAACAGCTGATCGTAGCTGTTACAGGGATAACATTTTTTAGCAGCAGAGCTACTGCAAGCAATTTTTAGTTTTGGAAATCCATATATCTTTGTTTATTTATCTTTGCTGAAACTCATGGTTGCTTAGCAATGGCAGACGCCACTCTGCCACTCAAGTTACAGAGCGCTTTGGAAAGAAGGAGAAAGCGGCGCGCTTAGCGTTTTCCACACGTTTTTTTAGGCGCGACATGTGAACGTCTCTTAAATTCATAGTGTTTCCACGAGTTGTGGCAACAACTGCCAGGCACTCCCGACAAAGCACCTGTTTTTGCTCAGCAGCATCCTTTTTGTATCCAAAATACTTCCATATGACCGACATTGCGTTTCTTTTTGCGACCAAATGTTCCATTTCGCCGCTTTTCTCCAATCCCGCGCTCATGTCGCCATGCGCACGCAGAGATTGCATGCATGAAGTAGGTGAAGCAACGTGTGCATTGTAGTTTTTAAAGAACCTTTAAACATGAGTTAATTACTTTATTTTAGGCAAATATAGATCCGTGAATAGAAAGTTTAGAAATATAGAAAGTACATTTTTAAATCAGACACACATACATTTTTTTTTGCCCTGCATCGTGACTGCCACGATGTGACTATCGCGCATGCGTACATCACGATGACGATGCTGAAAAGATCTATCGTGCAGCCCTAACGCATACTGATAAAAATGTGCGTGAAAGCACTGCATGTGTCTGCCAGTTGCATAAATATAAAAGCACAAATCATGCACATGTGTGCATATGTTTTTATAGACTGTGCATGCATATTGTGTTGAGTACAGAATGAGATTCAAACAGCAGCACATGGTTGGAAACCGAGATAAAGCTGTTAAACAGTCAAATATTAGTTTACAAAGTGAATGCATTGAGTTGGGATATTAATACACTTTGACACCTGACCTCAGCTCTTATATTTCATGTCAGCTAAAACACTTTGAGGGATTTGGAGAGAGTTTTGTGTTGGCAATTAAAATATGGACTGTAAAGGTTTTTTGCTTTCTCTTTTTGTACTATGAAGAATTTATTTATTTTTTTATCAAATAGATTACATTTATTTGGCTTGCAGTGACTTTTGCTTTCAAGGTGACCAAATAAATCCCTCAGACTTTGTTTTGTAGATAACTAATAGAATGTTCATAGAATTGCAAAATCTGTGCCAGTGATGATACTTAGTCATAATGAACCTATGAGCACAAAAGAGAGAGAGAGAGAGAGAGAGAGGGGGGGGTTTTATGATGCCCCATACATCAGTACTTTATGACAGTGTCCTCTTGTGGCAGGGTCTTTAATAAACACTCTAAACCTGGATAAGTTGAATTTACTTAAAAAATACCTTATTATTATCCTATCCTAAAATGTATAAGTTATGCAAACTTTTTAAAAAAAAAATTTAATTACCTTAAAATTCTGTGTAATATCAATTACAAAGTTCAGTTCATTTAACTTAAAATATTTTGTTCATTTGCAGTTAGTATAGCTACTCATTATTTATTAGAAAATAGATAGAAATCTAAAAGCAATCTACTTATTACTTTTATTCCCTTGAAATCAAATAACTCTGACTTCATGACGCATTGCTTCATCAACAGGAAGAAAGTTACAATAAAATAAACAAAGTTCCACGTGCCAAAGGGAACGCTAATCACTATAATGGTAAGTTTATTATTATTTATTTCAAATCAACATCAACTTATGAAGTCAGCTTATGTGATGTTCTCTCAAATATTTAAGTTGCATTGAAAGTTCAACATTCAAGATGACTTTTGGAAACTAGTGAAAGAAAGATAACGGCAGACGTGGAGGAAATAAATGAAAAGTCTATTAAAAATTGCCCCAGCTCAAAAGCATTTATTTTCTTCTTCTGTTGTTACATTACCAACATATTATTGCAATGAGGTCTCTCACTGCTTTATTAATGTTGTTGGTTTCTTTGTGGCTACTTGAATATTTGAAGTAAGCGTTACTAGAAGAAGTAAGTAAATCATTTTACTTGCTTTGGAAGTAGCTGCAACTTAATAAAATCTAGTAGGTATAGCAACTGAGTAAAGATAACTAACTATATCTAGGTAAATCAAACTACTGGATTTTACAGTCACCTGCCACATGAGCTAGCATGTGTCATATAATGAAATCACATGGAAACACAACTATCACATGCACAAGGCTACACTATTGGCACAGCGTCGGGGAAATCTGTGGACTGAGCGACAGTAAGCATAAGAAAACTTGACACATTTTCACTCGGTAGATGGTTTCTTCAAATGTGACTTATGAGAAACAGACTGCCATCTGCTGCAGATCAGCCCATGTAAATTACATCAGTCACAAATGTGTATGAAGATACAAAAGGTCTGCGACGCCTCTATTCATATTCTGTCAAAAATCCTTTTGTGGTGAATCTTGTTGCTTGGCAACTACAAACCTGACAGACTGGATTGCTGTTGGTTATTGGTTTGAATCTCTCTGGTTGTTTGAGGTGAGCATCATCCAAAGTACCATCAGGACCAGAAGCAGTAGTTTAGGAAGTGATCATCAAAAGACCCAGTATGCATTTATAGAAACCTGTGAAAATCAAAGCAATGAAAGCTATTACAAATACAGTGCCTTGCGAAAGTATTCGTACTCCCTTTTTTTTTTGGTACATTTTGTTGCAGCCTTATGTTAAACTGCTTTAAATTACTTTTATTTCCACATCATTCTACATCTTATACACCATAACGACAAAGCACAAAACAGGTTTTGTAACAACTTAGCAAATTTATTAGAAATAAAAAACTGAAAAGATCCCATTGCATAAGTATTTCTGGGACACTAGCTCAGGAGCGTTCATATTGCTTCTAGATGTTCCTACACTTGGAGTGGAGTTAAACTGTGGCAAATTCATTTGAATGAGTCTGATTTAGAAAGACACACACCTCTCAGAAAAGGTCTAACAGCTGAAAATGCAGATCAGAGCAAAAACCAAGATAACTGCCTGTAGAGCTCAGTGACAGACTTGCGTTAAGGCGATGATCTAGAGAAGAGTTCAGAAACAAATCTGCTGCATTGAAGGTTGACAGAAGCATTCTCCATAATGGAAGACGATTGGAACAACTAGGACTCTAGAAAAGCTGACAGAGCTTGAGAGGTGAAAAGGTGAGGCGAAGAATGGCAGATAATTGCCAAATGCAGATGTGCAAAGATGCTCACATCAGACCCAAAAAGACTTGAGGCTGTAAAGGTGCTTCAACTATGGACTGAGTTAAGGGTATGAATACTTATGCAATCTTATTTTTAATTAATTTGTAAAATTTGCAAATCTGGTTTTTGCTTTGTCATTATTATGGTGTATGGAGTGTAAATTGTTGTGGGGGAAAAACTAATTTAAAGCAGTTTAACATAATGCTGCAACAAAACAAAATGTCAAAAAAAACGAATACTTTTGCAAGGCACTGTATATTCATGATATCATAAGTTTAGTTTGGAGGGCAGAATGCTTAAAAAAAGATTAACATGTAAGAGCTCTGAATGAGATTAACCTACTAAACAAATGCTAGGCCTAAACCACACTGGAATGGACGTCTGCCGTCACAATAGCAGCTTTCTTTGCTCCTGGTGTCTCTGATGAGGCGTGGTTAAACTGTGGCTCGGCTCTGAGCCTAATTGGGTGGGTAATTATGGTTTGACACAAGCAGAGAGCAGAGTTAATTAACCACAGTCTGGCGAATGACATTGATAAGCATACCGGGAACAACGCCGTCTTCAAGTCATGTTGGAACGATCGCGTTTATTAGACGAAAGGCTATGAACGTCAGGTAAAGTAAAACGTTTTTTTATGGTTGGCCAGTTACATGAGAGATGAAACATCAGTAAGCTCTTTAATTTCAGTATACTTGTTAAGCTGAAGAAATGGCGGTTTCATTTTACATCGTTATTTATTTATATTAACAAAACTTTTTTTTTTAACAGCAATTGCAGTTTTAAAAATTTTACATTGTAGCTTATCTCCAATATTTTTTTTTCATTCATCATTAAAGTTCGAATGACTTTGGCAACAGAGTTGCGCTTATACATTGGACACTAAATTTTGTTTAAAAATTAAGAAATGTAATTGCATAATGGATTGTTCTATATAAAACTAAATACATAATACAAAATACCAAATATTATTGGAAATCAACATTTTAATTGTCCAGAAAGTCTGAAATGTAACAGCCTAAAATCTACAATCGATTTACATCGTCATGCAAATTACAAACTAAGAATTATGCAAATACTTGACGCATTTATTGCTCATGATCAACATCATGAACATCCTAATGCACGCACATGTTGAACTTTCATGTTTTATGGCTAGACATAATAGATTTTATACTGTACAAATTTTACTTTTACAATTTTTTTACAGTATAGACATTGAATTGAGTGAATATAATTCACTTTGGTAATAAAACACAATATTCTTCACTGTGCACTGAGGATTCATTTTCGAGAGAAAAATATCTGTGCCTGTTTGCCTAAAGTAAAAGATTTGTGTAGGACAGCTGTGAATCTCATATTGTTCTGTGTCTGTTGCTTTTTTTCCCCAACTCAAATCTAATTTAGAACTTCTGCAAGCCTAGTTCGAGTTGCTAGTTTTATTGAAAATCTTTCGCAGAGAAGCAAGAGAGTGAGAACGAGAGAGGAGCGGTGTAAAATGACTCTGCATTTTCTTTGTTTCTCTGTTGACTCACCCCTATTCACACACACACACACACACACACACACACACACACACACACACACACACACACACACACACACACACACACACACACACACACAACCAGTTCCTTTCAGCGACATCACAGAATGAATCCAGTGGAACGGAGCTTTCTAGAACCATCAGATGACACACAAGCATGTGCTCTCTGTCTGTGAATGGCACTTTCCACAAATAGTGCACAAAATAGCGCCTGAAACTCTTAAACAATGGAGGAAGTTTTTGTACTTTAGTTAAGGTGTTGCAGATTTAAGTTAAGTTTTAACTCTGTATTACTGTATTTAGCATTGCAGAATCATCCTTAATACATTTATTTATACCAACAAAATCATTTTTAACAGCAATTGCAAGTTGAAAATTTTTACATTGTAGATTATCTCCAATTATTTTTTCATTCATCATAATTGTTTGAATAATTTTGGCAATAGACTTGCACTTATACATTGGACACTAAATTTTGTTTAAAAATTAAGAAATGTGATTGCATAATAGATTGTTATATATAAAACTAAATACATACAAATACTAAATACTAAATATTATTGGAAATCAACGTTATAACATGTTAATTGTCCAGAAAGTCTGAAATGTAACTCATTATTAAAGGAGTAGTTCACTTTCAGAGCAAAAAATTACAGATAATGTACTCACCCCCTTGTCATCCAAGATGTTCATGTCTTTGTTTCTTCAGTCGTAAAGAAATTATGTTTTTTGAAGAAAACATTTCACGATTTCTCTCCATATAGTGGACTTCTATGGTGCCCCTGAGTTTGAACTTCCGAAATGCAGTTTAAATGTAGTTTCAAATGGCTCTAAATGATCCCAGATTAGGAAGAAGGGTCTTATCTAGCGAAACGATCGGTTATTTTCTAAAAAACATTTACAATTGATATACTTTTTAATCTCCACACGATGTACACACAGAGCTAGACAAGACAACCACTTGAGGTTAAAAAGTGTATTTTTTATTTATTTTTATTTTTTAGAAAATAACCAATCGTTTTGCTAGATAAGACCCTTCTTTCCTCGGCTGGGATCGTTTAGAGCCATTTGAAGCTGCATTTTGGAAGTTCAAACTCGGGGGCACCATAGAAGCCCACTATATGGAGAGAAATCCTGAAATGTTTTCCTCAAAAAACATAATTTCCTTACAACTGAAGAAAGAAAGACTTGGATCTTGGATGACAAGGGGGTGAGTACATTATCTGGACATTTTTGTTCTGAAAGTGAACTACTCCTTTAAGGTAAAATACATATTCTGAAATGAGCAACTGTTCATTCTTAAGTTAAATTTGTTTCATAACAAGCATATCTAATGAAAACATGTGATTTGTGCCTTTAATGGGACACTTTTGTGGAAAGAGCCTGACAAATTGACCAAGTCCAAAAACTCTTTCTTTCTTGTTTTTCTCCTCCCGTTTCCCTCCCTCTCTCAACTTTCTCTTTGTCGCTGTGTTTCCTCAGGATGTTTTCAGAAGTTCTTCTGTGAGTCTCTTTCTTCTCTGTTCCGTGAACGAGTCGGTCTTGTGACAGGGAGAGAGAACTTCCCCATTACAGCATTTCCTGAGGCGCACGCACTCAAATACGCTGCTTTGATATGTCAGGTTTATGGATGTCAGGGTCTCGCTCTCATTTGCATGGACGCGTTGTTTTGTCTTTGCGCTTGCATGTATTTTTGCATGTTCACGGTGGGCCTGAAGGTGGTCTGAGGCAAACTGAGCATGCACACACATGCATATATGCCCTAGGCTTTGATAATTAATTAACAAATAAGTCAGCACATGACGAGCATATGACAAGTCAGCCATTGTGCATATGAGGAGCAGACTATCAGATAGAAATATCATCTGTGCATCCAGAATCCAGTTGGCTTTTCGCTCAACGGCGGCCGTACGCGTGCGATGTGAGTCAAAGCAAACTGGGTCACGGCAGCATGGCGGACTGCCACCGTCAGCACTGCATCTAAATCCTCTTCCACTGCGCTTACAAATCCCTTTCAAAGAGCAAATTAAAGGCTAACTTGCTGTTAATACTACACTGATACCAATGAACTTCATTCCCACCAGCAAGAATTTGCATTTCCAATGCACCGAAGACATTTCCATAAAACTCAAATATAATATGCAAATATTGCAATAGGAACTGGCTGATGCACTGCACTGTGATGAAGTGGCTAAAGTCTATCTCTGTGTTTAATTTTAATAAAGACTTGCAATCATGTTCGTTGTTCAACTTTCAACTGCTTTAATGCTGTCTTCTCTTTGGATTTGTGACGCATTAAACATTCATAAATGTACAGTCGATATGGGGATGTGCATTTTGTAGTAAAAAGTCTCGAGAGAGCCATGCAGTTTAACAATGTCCATATAACATTGCAATGTGAAAGTGCTGTTTATATGTGGTGGAAAAACTATTCAGTAAACCAAAATTAAATAAATGTGTGAGCGATTGATAGATTGATAGATATTAGCATGTTTCTAACATGTTGCTGGCACTTTAAGCACATCATATACAGTGCCTTGCAAAAGTATTCATACCCCTTCATTAAATTGCCTTAAATTAGTTTTTTTCCACATCAATCTACATCTCATACACCATAACAACAAAGCACAAAACAGGTTTGTAACAGCTTTGCAAATTTATTAGAAATAAAAAACTGAAAAGATCCCGTTGCATAAGTATTCATACCCTTTTCTGGGCAAATTTAGCTCAGGAGCGTTCATATCGCTTCTAGATGTTCCTACACTTGGAGTGGAGTTAAACTGTGGCAAATTCATTTGAATGAGTCTGATTTAGAAAGGCACACACCTCTCAGAAAAGGTCTAACAGCTGAAAATGTATATCGGAGCAAAAACCAAGATAACTGCCTGTAGAGCTCAGTGACAGACTTGCGTTAAGGCGATGATCTAGAGAAGAGTTCAGAAACAAATCTGCTGCATTGAAGGTTGACAGAAGCATTCTCCATAATGGAAGACGATTGGAACAACTAGGACTCTAGAAAATGTCCAAGCTGACAGAGATGGAGAGGTGAAAAGGTGAGGCAAAGAATGGCAGATAATTGCCAAATGCAGATGTGCAAAGCTTGTCACATCATACCCAAAATGAATTGAGGCTGTAAAGCTGCTTCAACTATGTACTGAGTTAAGGGTATGAATACTTATTCAATCTACTTATTTCAGTGTTTTATGTTTAATGAATTTGTAACTTTTGCAAATCTGGTTTTTGCTTTGACATTATTACGGTGTATGGATTGTAAATTGATGTGGGGGAAAACTAATTTAAAGCAGTTTAACATAATGCTGCAACAAAACAAAATGTGAAAAAATGAATGGGTATGAATATCTATCACGTTCATATTCATATTGTTCATATTGTTTCTATCTATCTAAACGTCTTTCTTACATGTTGCTGGCACTTTTAGCACATCAGATAGATAGATAGATAGATAGATAGATAGATAGATAGATAGATAGATAGATAGACGTCTTTTGTTGACATTGTACGCCAATGACTTTACTGCCTCCTGTGGACAAATGCAGTACTGCAGGGCATTCCACTCTCCTCCCAATCCCAAATGTAAACCACTGGAATTCTCTTTAAAATAGTTTAACAGTTCCTGTTATATTATAATTAGTTGTCTTCTAAAAATCGGTGTGGTATAACATTTGGTCAGCGGCGAGCGAGAAAGAGAGACAGAGAGAGAGAGCGCGGATGAGGATGTGGGATTGTGTGGAATAAAAAGGAGGAGGGATTATCTGACCGGATAGCAAAGTGACATCAGGCCCGAAAAATGTGTGTATGTGTGTGTGAGGCTGCAGATTCAGACAGCGTGTGACTGGGAAAGAGAGAGTGAGAGAGAGAGAGAGAGAGAGAGAGAGAGAGAGGAGGGGGTTATAGGGAGGAAAAGGCGTTTCCATTCCCAAACCGGCGAGACGCTCAGAAACGCGCGATCACGATCCAGTGAACAAACGCTTGAAGTTTCCGCGGCGTCTTCGTTCATCACCGCACTAACTTCACCATATATATTGACGCTCTTTGACGCTTTTGTCGCTGATGTTTTGACCGAACTGTGTTTGTGGTGAACTGGACTTTCTATTTGTGTGGCCAAAGCGCTCAGCGGAGCTCATCCATCACCACACCGGGTGCATCATCTTCATCATCTTCATCATCACCATCGCTGGATCACCGGGCGCCCGAAGTAAGTCACGCATCTATCCATTAAAACTGTGAACTATAGTAGAATGGTATTGTATCTTGGAGCAGTACGCATACCTTGGATATCATTCATACAGAACCATGATATCACCATCTAACACTCTGTTCAATGGTACTGCCATCTATCTATCTATCTATCTATCTATCTATCTATCTATCTATCTATCTATCTATCTATCTATCTATCTATCTATCTATCTATCTATCTATCTATCTATCTATCTATCTATCTATCTATCTATCTATCTATCTATCTATCTATCTATCTATCTATCAGCGGTTTTTGTTTCGATTCAGTTATTCTAATCGCGCGAATAGCGGTCAATCAATCCGTTGTTCCGGTTCGGCGGAATGTGATTGTGAGCCCTATTACAATAATTTAATCTTACAATCAGGATCTGAACGCCTTTCCTATTGTTTTACGTCTTAGAACCAATGTTTCAATCATTTCCAGCGACTGTGCAGAATAATTCCAGATTTAAAACTAAATGTTGATTTGTTGTTCAGTGGTGAGGAATATTTTCCTTGTTCTATTTGAACCTAGCAGTTGCATAATGTAGGCTAAGAGATAGGTAGTGCATGAAATTCCTGTACACTCTCTGCTTTCCAACCCTTTTCCCTTTTTTCTTATCTACAAAACCTGGCAGCCGTTGAACATTCTGGGTTTATTAGCTAAAGGAGCTCAGTGGAACTGCTGTGGAAGCAGTCTGTATGAACTCACGACACAAAACCTCTTCCTGTTGGACTGTAGCGCTTCCCTGTTCCTTTCACAGCCCGTTTTTCATCTGGCCTGAACCAAGTAAAACCAGATCCGAGCGTGCAAGTGGAATGAGCAGAAGCAGAATCTGTCCGTCACACAGGTGTGAGTGTTTCCTGCACCTGGCGAATGGTTCCAGCTCTCCTATCTCATATATCGATTTGTGTTTTTCCTGTGGTAAGGGGAAGGACGCAGCTCAGCAGAAACACACCTCCCTCATTGTCCTTGTGTGTAAAGAGTGTTTCAGGCTGGCATTG
The DNA here is from genome assembly GCF_049309525.1 of Garra rufa. NCBI lineage: Eukaryota > Metazoa > Chordata > Actinopteri > Cypriniformes > Cyprinidae > Garra > Garra rufa. The sequence continues at coordinate 1,636,918 of NC_133363.1, read as the reverse complement.
TTTGCTGGCCAAGAATTGTGCTGGAAACCTTGTTTAACAGAAACTGTAGACAACCTTCAGCTGTACTGTTTTCTTCCAGTCTTGATGATCTTCAGTCTCTCTTTCCTCCAAAAGACTAAAAGGGAGATCATCTATTCTAAAGCACTGGTTAACTAGTTGGCCATGATATGAGTTGCATGTCCGTTCTGGAAAAAATACCAAATGCAAATAGCACAATCCAGCCAACCATGCGATCTTAAGATAGCAATATTCTTATCAAGATTTAAAAGGCAGAAGCAAAATGCCTTCCATATGTTCTGCACTCTACATCTCTTTACATCTTCTTGGTAAAATTTAACTAAATCAGGTTTTTCTAGTACGATGAACAGTTTTGGTTCCATTTTGAGAACCATTGATTTAATGCACGTTCACTTATGCAGGTGTTTTTATGCAGCGGCAGACCGTTTTTGAATTATTATTTTTTTTTTACATTTATTATCTTCACTGCTGTTTCGGGTTATTTGCTGCTTTTCTTTGATATCTGACAGGAGCACCTGAGGCGTTTGCTCTAATTTGGTCTTCACCTCATTATCAAGACTATTACACTGAAGTTTTTAAAAAGGTTGTTATTGCTGCTTTTGTCTGCAAGTTTTGGCCGCATAACTTTAGACATGTTACACTATATTTCGGCATAATGCTGAATGACATGCGATGGCAAACAAAAGCGTTTGATGAGGAGTGTTCTAGTGCCATGCGAGTCTCTCTTGAGTACTGTTACATAAGGTCCATTTGGGGTTTCAGGTTTGCTGTGAATGTGTGTGTGTGTGTGTGTGTGTGTGTGTGTGTGTGTGTGTGTGTGTGTGTGTGTGTGTGTGTGTGTGTGTGTGTGTGTGTGTGTGTGTGTGTGTACCTGGTATTCATCACGTTGTGGGGACCAAATGTCCCCACAAGGATAGGAATACCAGTAGATTTTGACCTTGTGGGGACATTTCTCAGGTCCCCATGAGGAAACAGGCTTATAAATCATGCACAATGAGTTTTTTTGATGAAGTAAAAGTATGCACAATCTCCTGTGAGGGCTAGGTTTAGGTGTAGGGTAGGTGTAGGGCGATAGAAAGTACGGTTTGTACAGTATAAAAACCATTACGCCTATGGAATGTCCCCATAAAACATGTAAACCCAACATGTGTGTGTGTGTGTGTGTGTGTGTGTGTGTGTGTGTGTGTGTGTGTGTGTGTGTGTGTGTGTGTGTTTGGTCCTCTCTGGTAAATCTTACTCGTGCTGTTGAGTGATATAATGACCGTGCAATTTTACGTCCGGTCTGGTCTCACTCACAAGGTCGAGCTGAATCTATCCTCTGTTGGGTTTCATTTAGAACAGATAAAGGTTTGCAGCTGCTCTGATCTCTAGTAGCAGTGCTTATTAAAACTAAAAACAAGCTTTCTTGCAGTCGCGTCATAGTGTTTATCCCTGTTAGGACGGGATTAGTTTTATATGGGGAGGTTCTGGGGTAACGTATAATGTAAATAATTATCAAAGCCTGTCTGTGATTTTAATCCCGTCCAAATCGGCCATATTAGTAATTGTTCAGGATTTATTACAGACTGAACATTTATGTGGAAGTGAAGATTTTAGCATCTTTTAACTTCTCTAAAATCTCTAGAAGGGACAACCATGGGTAACACGTAAAGTGAAATGTTTATTTGTACATAACATTTACTAAAATGATTTCACATACTTTTAAAGCAAGTTACATATTTTGTTGGATGGTTGCATATTTTAAACTGTTAGCTCTTCGCCAGACACACCTGACTGGTCAAAACATTGAGCATTGAGTTTCTGAGCTTTCATTTCCAAACAGAAACAGTCAGAAAATGCCAAATATCTGCCCCAGTCAAATAAGTGTCAAATAAGCATGCAATTATAACATTGTCTAATGCAATTTATTTAAGAGTTATTATGCTAAATTAAAGATTTCAAATAAATGTCATATTATTATTTAGTGCATGACATTTGTCACTCACATTAAAGAGAAACCGTAAATTATAGTCTGTTCCGGCTAGTTTGTTTAATTTGTGCAATGTGTCTCCAAATAATCCTATGTTGAATATTTCCTGCATTATTAGGTATAGCACAGCTAAATAAAATTCTGGCGATAGACACAACCCTTAGCCATTAAAGGGTTAGTTCAACCAAAAAATAAAATTAGCCCATTATTTACTCACCCTAAATCCATCCTAGGCGTATATGATTTCTTTCTTTCAGATGAATCCAATCTGAGTTATATTAAAACGTGTCCTGCTCTTTCAAGCTTTATCATGGCAATAGGCGGGTGTTTCTCTTTAAAAGGTCAAAACAAGTCCGATAGTGCATTCATCCATAATAAAAAGTGTCTCACATGGCTCCAGGGGGTGAATAAAGGTCTCTTGTAGTGAATCAATGCGTCTTTGTGAGAAAAAATATCCATATTCAAAATGTAATAATCACTTTAATCTAGCTTGTGGTCACTGTTGTATACGGAAGCCGTTCCGAGCAGATGACGTAAGATGTATTTGTTGCATATGCGCCGGTGAGTCTCACAAAAAACAATGTTTGTTTGCGAAGGCAAAGTTTCCTTACTTTAAAAAATGGCTTAAATCGAAGTCCTCCAACATTTTTCTTTACAAATCCTCAATTTGTAACTGTTGTTTTGTTTTGGTCCGCATTCGTCCCGTCTGAGCGGTGCATGCACAACACCGACGTCATACGTCATTCGCCCTGCTTTTGTGTATGACCAGTTCGTACAAGCTAGATTAACGTGATAATTATGTTTTAAATATGGATGTTTTTTCTTACACAAACGCATCGATTTGATACAGGAGGCCTTTATTCACCCCCCGGAGCCATGTGAGGCACTTGTTTATTATTAGGCACTTTATTGGACTTGTTTTGGACTGTTAAAGAGAAACACCCATGCCCATGCCATTAAAAGCTTTGAAGTGGCAGGATAATTTTTAATATAACTCCGACTGCATTTATCTGAAAGAAGAAAGTCGTGTACACCTAGGATGCCTGAAGGGCAAGAACTGATATCTTGCAGAAGTAGTTTCTTGAGTCTGAGTAGATTTGTTGGAGGTTAGAAGCTCATTTTACCGGCAAGGAACCGAGAGAGTGAAGGGTCTGGAAAGCGAATTTATACATTGTGATGCATCATCAGAAATCGCTCTCTTAATGACAGTGGAAGATGAGAAAGAACATAGACTACTAGAAGAGGTTTAAGAGGGTCCTGAAGATTGACATCAAAGCCTTGAATTTGATCGACATGGCTAAAGGTAGTCATTACTGTGAATTGACTATAAACATTACAGATGCCTGTAGGGTTGTCACGATACCATAAAAATGACTTACGATACTATACCAGCTGAAGTATCACGATACCAAGTTGTATCACGATACCATGCAGTATTCTGTTAATTTAAAATTCAAATCTACAAAATGAATAAAAAAATTCATAAATAAAAAGATGTAAATGAAAACAGGCAAGATTTTTCTCTGAATACTTCACTAATGTGAATAAATGACTGGCTATTGTTATCCATGAAATCATGTCAACAAAAGTCATCTGAGCACTGCACAGAAGCTTCATAGAGTGACATTTAGATGTGGTATTTATGCATTTAGACTGTACTTATAATTGCATAAATAATGTTATAAGATAAATGTTTTAAATACAAAACTCTGAATATAGAAATATGTTGGAAAAGAATGGAACATGACGGGAAACTTAAAACCGCCAGCAGATGGCAGCAATGTTCATGATTGAATCACTGAGTTGTTCAAACGATTCTTTCAAAATGGCTGAATCATTCAGGGGTGAATCAAATGACTCGTTTTTATGAATGGCTTAGTGAATCAGTGATTCGCCCAAACTAACGCGAATTCAGATTCGAACACAGAAACGAAACTAAAACATCTTGCTCGTGTCTTATTGCTGAACTGTCACGAGCATTTTTGCTGCCATATCTTAAAATTTCCAAGTTAGCAGCTTGTATATTAAAACGTATTAATTTATAATGTTAAAAATACATATATATAAAATGATTGATAAGAACCAAGTGCAAAACTACTATGTTAATGAATGGAATTGCATTCGTGATCGCAAAGATGCTTCCAGAAACGAATTATTACACATGTTCTAAAAGTGGGCAAATGAATAAAAATACGAAAATTCTGTCTAGTAAAATATTTTGATGTTTAATAATTGATTCTTGGGCTGATATTTTTTAAATAACATTAGACAGTCGTCTGAATCAGACCCTCTCTTCTGAAACTGCAGCGTGAACAAGGACGTGCGCGTGCAGCTTCTCATTTCAAACTGAACTGAAGCATGGTGAAACACTGAATAGCATATAAAGCCTATACACCGCTTGTACTACACAAAGCACAGCAGAAAGACATTTTGGCAGTCAACTTGTAATGTTTCTGCTGGCGTGCATGAACGTTTTAAACGGTGTTCCTGCCGTGCATACAACATATCTTATGGTGCTACCGTTTGGACGATACTACCGTTTCAAAAATGCAATGGCACCGCGGGTATTTGTAAGCTTTAGTATCGCGATACTACCATAGTACCGGTATACCGTGCAACCGTAGATGCCTGCATTGACAATGAACATGGTTTTTACGTGGTGTGTGTTTTGTTAGCACATGAAATATGTTTTGCCTTAATTGCAGATGCATCAAAGGATTCCAAACAAAATATCTGTGGACTAACAGCTGCTGAGTGGCCCAGCAATCTGCCCTCTGCGGTTTCTCTCACATACACATACTGAGATACTCACAGGTACACACACACACACACACACACACACATGCACACAGCACCTCTCATAATTCACTCCCTCTTCAGCCAAATGAAATGTCTCGCTGGGAATAATTGGATTTGATAAGACCTGATTCAGTTCAGACTTCTGCACTCAAATTGTGGTGTTACTGAGAGCATCTGCCAAGGACTGAAGCGCAGTGTGTGTCTGTGTGTGTGTGTGTGTGTGTGTTTGTTCGAGTGATGGTGGGTGTTGGAGTGGGAGTTATTAAGTAAAGGCAACATGATGCACCGCCCGCTGTTTTATTTGGAAACAAATACATATATAAGCGTCTATTTATGAGCTTATAGAATAGTGTGAGCTGATCGTTCTATTGATTTGTTTTACACCACAATCTTTCCATTTGGTAGTTTACAGAATACTGAATTGATTTTTCCATGAAATTGTTTACAGAATACCATTAAATGATCTTTCATTTGTCCGTTTATAAAATGCAGTACGCAGATCATTCTGTTGGTTTATGGAATACAGTGTGCAGTTTGCTATTGATTTTTTACTCTTTTTAACATCAAAGCATAAGAGTTTCAGGTCACAAAACCTTTTGAAATCACTCTGACGTCAGATTCAGCTAATACTCTATGACACTGATTTGAAAGTTATTCGAAAAGGTTAAAGGACTGTTATAGTTAAACACACAATGGGTAAGCTTTCGCCACTAGAGGGCGCATATTCAAAACAAACAAAGAAACGAAGGCGTAGTTTGAATCATGGAAATTCCTTCGTCCCCACAGCCGATGCAATCCGTCTAGACTCGGGCAGATGTCATGTCTATTGATGAGCTAATGTATTAATGACTTCTTAAGGTCACTGTAGTATGAAGCAGGGTGGGGCTGAACGTCATGGAAGTGAAATTAGGACGCTGGAGCAACTGCTAATAAAGGGAAAGTGTGATACATGGCTTGAAAGCAGCAGAGCTTTTATTATGCCACAGTCAACCGCTTCCACTTCTTCCAGTCTTGCATATGTAATAATAATAATAATAATAATAATAATACATTATATGTATGGATGACTTACATGCCACTCAAGGTCACCTTACATGCACATAAAAATACATAAAACAGTTATAAGCAACAATAAAATTAAAACTTCAAAGACATTAGGAATAACATAAAATTATCACTGGTATGCCTGCCTAAAAAGATGCGTCTTTAAACGCAATTTGAAAATGGGAAGAGAGTCACTGTTTTTAATGTCTTGTAGAAGTAAATACCACAGATATGGAGCAGCATATCTAAGGCCCCGTTTACACGAAGGGAAAACGCAGATATTTCCCTGCGGTTTGGCCTCTCATTTACACGAAAACCCTGTTTTTATCACAGAAAACGATTATTTCTAAAAACTCCGGCCAAAGTGGATAAATTAGAAAACGCCGTTTTCACGTTGTAGTGTGGACTGTGAAAACGGAGGCTTTTGAAAACGATGACGCATATTTATAGTCATGTGACGCATATTGTACCAATAGATATTTATGTTTACACCAGTAATTGTGCCTGTGCTATTCACACACTGCTGCTAAAGAGATTTACCTTGTACACTCTTCAAATTACAGTCCTAAAATGATGACGGAAAATTTACTCACAGTTGCTGTCCTGCAAAACATGACGACAACTGCTTTTCAGATAAAATATGAATGAGCGCGATATAGACGCGTCAGTGGATAATGAGATATTTCCGTAAATTATCCCGCCAGAAGAATTGCGTGAAAACTTATTACGTCTGTATAATTTTGGAGGCTTTACGCATGCGCAGTAAGGCGAATTTGATGTTTTCCTACGTTTCAGTGTGGATGAGAAACTTTTGGAAAACGCTTGGAAACGCTAGTGTGGACGGAGAGCGTTTTAAAATGAAAACTCCGTTTTCAAATGTATCCGGATTAATGTAAACGTAGCCTAAAAGCTCGAGAACCCGTGGAACCCAGACGTGTATGAGGAAGAATTAAAGATAACGTAGATGATGATCTAAGAGTTCAAGAAGGAGTGTATGTATAGACTAGGTCAGATTAGTAAGAAGGAACCAGGTTATGTAATGCCTTATAAACAAGAAGCAAAATTTTGAATTCAACACACTGTTTAACAGGAAGCCAGTGCAGTTGTTGAAGAGGAGATATGTGTTCCATAGTAGAAGTTCTAGTCATTGTTCATGCTGCTGTATTTTGCACTAGTTGTAACTTGTAATTAAGGTTAAAATGAAGACAATAGAAAAAAGTATTACAATAATGAATTTGTGAAGTGACAAGAGCATGGACCATAATAGTTGTGCTCCTCATTGAGAGGGCTGGGTGGGGGTTATTAATATTGCGTAAATGATAATAAGCTATAACCTTATTAATATGTGCTTCAAAAGATAGTAGTATTGTCCAGGATAACACCCAAGCTCTTTACCTGTGTTGAGAAAGTAATTATAGAGCCATCGATACACATAGAGATATCACTGGTATTCAACAAACTATATTTTGTACCAACAAAAAAGTATTTGTTTTACTACTGTTAATTGCATGAAAACCAAGCTTTAACTTCAGACAAACATTTAGAAAGAGAAGATGGAGGACGTTTAGAAGAAGGTTGCGAGGATAGATAGAGCTGGGTGTCATCGGTGTAACAATTAATCTGTAAACTATATTCCGTGAAAAATTTCCAGGGGCCAGTAAATAAAAGATAAATAATAAAGGACCCAGAACAGAACCCTGTGGGACACCTGTAGTAATATGTGATGTTTTCGTTTTCCAAGAGATGAGATGTAAACCAAGCCAGAGAAGTGCCTACGATTCCAATGTAAGAAAAAAGCAGTGCTGTTTTATCATACATTTGAGTTTGTTGAAAGTTCTGTTATAACGCTAGTTTTTTTTGTTTATTCATGTTGTTTCAATCTTGTATCACTTACTTTCTTTCATCTCACGAAAAAGAAGATATTTTGTCTTAATATGTCTTAAAATACATCTAATGCAAGTCAGTGGGGCCCAGTGTTGTTTTGGACCCCACTGACTTGCATTAGATGTATTTTAAGACATATTAAGACAAAATATCTTCTTTTTCGTGAGATGAAAGAAAGTAAGTGATACAAGATTGAAACAACATTTATTGTATGAAAGTCTTTAAATTTTTGCGTGAACTGTCCCTTTAGTCTTTGACCAAATGACCCGAGACTCCGGTAATGTAACTCACAGCAGCTTTTATTTTCACAACACGGCTGATGTGTTCGGCTGAAGCGGATGCTGGTTGTCATGGCAATGGCTTTCCTATACCTCGATGATGTCATGTTGTGATGATGTGCGGATGAATTGATCTTTAGTCTGAAGACACACAGCGTCTCTTTGATTCTGACTAAGAATGAATGTTCCTAAAGGTACCGATCCACAATATTGCTGTGCTTCTCGTATAACTCCGTGGCAGCACCTCATAGAGGTAGGAACTAGGGATGTAAAAATGCATTACAATAATTATCTACCAGAATAGTCCAATTGTAAGCAAAAGTGTTGTAAATGATGGTACAACAAATCAGAACAAATTTACACTTTTAGCAGAAATTAAAGACTTTTACAGTGACCAAAATAGACACAGAAATGAACTGTAAGATTATGAATGACACATCGATGCGTGTGTGTGTGTGTGTCTGTGTGTGGGTGTGTTGTTTTCTGCTGTAAGTGTTTGTAGATTGATGTGTAATGACTGTCGCTGTCCTGACACACACTCGCTGTGATGGCTAACCTGTAAAGCAGCACGACATCTCACCCTCTGAAATCTCAGCGTGAACCCTGAGGTGTGTGAAACCATCAGCCTACAAGCCATCTGAACGGCACACCACTCCCACGCAAACTACGTTACCCACAATCCCCCAGTGTGGAGCTGAGTCACATAGAGCCATCAGGACACGCAGTAGTGTGCTCTACGGGATCTGGCCTGGACTCATTCAGATTTACACTTCACATTTGGCAAAATTACACTCAAACACATAAACAGTTGGAGATGCATGAGGCACGTTATGCTTTATTATGTTGCCTTGAGACATACTGTTCTTTCATTTAAAATTATTGTTATTAAGAATAACAATATTATTCTGAAACACCTCGCAACATGTTGAAATATGTTAGTGATGTGTTAAAAATGCTAAAATGTGCCAACAACATGCCAGTGATGTGCTAAAACATGATAACAACCTGTTAAATCATGCTAGCAACATGCTTAAAGGTGCAATTTGTAATATTTAGGAGGATCTATTAACAGTAATGCAATATATTATACACAACTATGTTTTCAGAGGTGTATAAAGACCCTAAATAATGAACCCTTATGTTTTTATTACCTTAGAATAGTATATACCTTAGAGCCGTTTCTGTCTACTACACCGTGGGTCCCCTTACATGATGAACAAGTAACAATACAATTAAGTAATAAATAAATATAATTCTTTACTTACCCCTGGCTACTTTCTGTTCCCTGCTGAAAAAAACAGCATATGCTGGTTAGGTATGTTTTGGTGCTGGGATGCTGGTTTTAGCTGGTTTATGCTGGTCCTCAGCTGGTTTATGCTGGTCATCTTGCTGGTCAAGGACCAGCATAAACCAGCAAAGGGCCATCATAAACCAGCAAAGGGCCAGCATAAACCAGCTAAAACCAGCAAAGGGCCATCATAAACCAGCAAAGGGCCATCATAAACCAGCAAAGGGCCAGCATAAACCAGCAAAGGGCCAGCATAAACCAGCTAAAACCAGCATAAACCAGCAAAGGGCCATCATAAACCAGCAAAGGACCAGCATAAACCAGCAAAGGGCCATCATAAACCAGCAAAGGGCCATCATAAACCAGCAAAGGGCCATCATAAACCAGCAAAGGACCAGCATAAACCAGCTAAAACCAGCATAAACCAGCAAAGGGCTAGCATAAACCAGCTAAAACCAGCATAAACCAGCAAAGGGCCAGCATAAACCAGCAAAGGACCAGCATAAACCAGCAAAGGACCAGCATAAACCAGCAAAGGACCAGCATAAACCAGCTAAAACCAGCATCCCAGCACCAAAACATACCTAACCAGCATATGCTGTTTTTTTCAGCAGGGTTGTTTCAGACAACGGCATCTTTGTCCTGTGCCAACCACCATAGCTTTTCTATGTGCAATTCTCAATATCACCACTAGATATCACAAAAATTTACACACTGCACCTTTAAACATTCTAAAAAAAAAAAAAAAAATGTGCTAGAAACATGTTAACAAAATGCAAACGATATAATAAAACATGGTGAAATGATAAATCACACTAGCAGTGTGCTAAAACATGCTAGTAATGTGTTAAATGTGCTAGAAACATGTTAACAAAATGCAAACGATATAATAAAACATGGTAAAATTATAAATCATACTAGCAATGTGCTAAAACATGCTAGGAATGTACTAAATTGTGCTAGACACATGCTAGCAAATGCTACTGATGTTAAATCATAAAAGCATTGTGCTTAAATAACAGAAATGTACTTAAACCTGCTGTGTTGTGCTAAAATCATGTTAAAATGTCATGTAATGTGCAATAAACATGGTAAAACATGAAGTAACATGCTAGTGATGTGATAAAACATGCTTAAACATGCTAGCATTGTGTTAGTGACATGCAAAAATATACTAGCAATGTGCTAAAATGTTGTTGGAAACATGTCAGCAACATGCTAAAACAAGCTGGTGACTTGGTAATACTGTACATGTTATAAACATGTTAAAACATGCTAGCAACACAATAAAACATGCTAGTACTGTGTTAAAGTGCTAGTGACAACATGCTGAAACACATTAACAATGTACTACTCAAACTGTTAATGAAGTGTTAAAATGTGTTATAATGTGCAATAAACATGGTAAAACATATGGTAACAATAAAACAAGCTTAAACATGCTAGCATTGTGCTAAAATATAATGCAAAATACATGCAAAAATATACTAGCAATAAAATGTGTTATGAAACATGTTAGCAACATGCTGAAACAATGCTAAGACATGCTAGCAAAAAAGCTACCAAGTCAGAGAGAGCCATCATGGGATCTGGTCTGAACCTAGTGATGTAATTAAACCTGTTGAAATGTGCTAGAAACATGCTAGCAACATATTATTGACAACATGCTGAAATGTACTAGCAACGTACTACTACAAAACTGCTAATGTTGTGCTAAAATGTTTTATGATGTGCAATGAACATGGTAAAACATGATAGCAACATGCTAGTGATGCAATAAAACATGTTTAAACATGTTAGCATTGTCCCAGTGCTAGCAACATGCTAAAACAAGCTGGTGACTTGCCAAGACATGCTATAAACATGTTAAGACATGCTAGCAAAAAAGCTACCAAGTCAGAGAGAGCCATCATGGGATCTGGTCTGAACCTAGTGATGTGCTAAAACATGTTAAATCATGTTAGCAATGTGCTAAAACATGCTAGTAATGTGTTAACATGTGCTAGAAACATGCTTTAACAACATGCTGAAACATGCTAGAAATGTACTACACAGAAATGCTAACGATGTGGTAAAATGTGCTATAATTGTGCAATAAACATGGAAAACATGGAAGCAACATGCTAGTGATGTGATAAAACATGCTAAAACATGCTAGCAATGTGCTAAAACATGCTAGTAATGTGTTAAATGTGCTAGAAACATGTTAACAAAATGCAAACAATATAATAAAACATGGTACAATGATAAATCATACTAGCAATGTGCTAAACATGCTAGTAATGTGTTAAAATGTGCTAGAAACATGCTTTAACAACATGCTGAAACATGCTAGAAATGTACTACACAGAAATGCTAACGATGTGGTAAAACATGCTAGTAATGTGGTAAATGTGCTAGAAACATGTTAACAAAATGCAAATGATATAATTAAACATGGTACAATGATAAATCATACTAGCAATGTACTAAAACATGCTAGTAATGTGGTAAATGTGCTAGAAACATGTTAACAAAATGCAAATGATATAATAAAACATGGTACAATGATAAATCATACTAGCAATGTACTAAAACATGCTAGTAATGTGTTAAAATGTGCTAGAAACATGCTTTAACAACATGCAGAAACATGCTAGAAATGTACTACACAGAAATGCTAACGATGTGGTAAAATGTGCTATAATTGTGCAATAAACATGGTAAACATGGAAGCAACATGCTAGTGATGTGATAAAACATGCTAAAACATGCTAGCAATGTGCTAAAACATGCTAGTAATGTGTTAAAATGTGATAGAAACATGTTAACAAAATGCAAATGATATAATAAAACATGGTAAAATTATAAATCATACTAGCAATGTACTAAAACATGCTAGTAATGTGTTAAAATGAGCTAGAAACATGCTTTAACAACATGCTGAAACATGCTAGAAATGTACTACACAGAAATGTTAACGATGTGGTAAAACATGCTAGTAATGTGGTAAATGTGCTAGAAACATGTTAACAAAATGCAAACGATATAATAAAACATGGTACAATGATAAATCATACTAGCAATGTGCTAAAACATGCTAGTAATGTGTTAAAATGTGCTAGAAACATGCTTTAACAACATACTGAAACATGCTAGAAATGTACTACACAGAAATGCTAACGATGTGGTAAAATGTGCTATAATTGTGCAATAAACATGGTAAACATGGAAGCAACATGCTAGTGATGTGATAAAACATGCTAAAACATGTTAATGTACTAAAACATGCTAGTAAAATACTAGCAATATGTTAAAATGCACTAGGAAATATGTTAACCATATAAAAGAAGCTTTACTCATCAAGTTTCAAGCAAAAACACAAAAGAAGTAAAGGATCTAGAAGATTTCACACACAGCTTTGTATCTGTATGCGGTTCTGACTCTGAATGTGATTTCACTTAAGTTTATTGGAACTAAATGAATATCTCAGTCGTATAAACAACTTGATTTAAGTCTCATAAGCCCTAAGCTAATATTGTTGTGTGCAGCCAGGGTTTGGCACAATTATGGATTTGAAGAATGGCTCCCAATGCCTTACATCAGTGTTTGCAGTTAGTGTGCTGCTGTGGCTCTGGTTGTGAGTGTAACTCTGTGGGCCGTGGGTAGGTGTGATTGGCTGGAGATACCATATGCACCATCAGATGAAATGCAGCAGCATCCTAATGAGGGAAAAAATCAATCATAAATTTGACTTCTGTATGTGTGCGGGTGTGTGTGTGGGAGTTTGTGTGTGTAAGAATACAGTGCAACTCTGAAACGGTCTCCAAAATATCTGCTGCCAGTGTGGAGGAGGGACGGAGAGAAATAGAGATTGAGAAATGAACAGAAGATGAAGGTCCAGACTGGAGAATGCCTTTATAGTTTCAAAAGTTATGGCTGTTTAGAAATACTGAGCTATTTAAATCCAAACAGAGCCAGTATATTGTTTAAGCACTCTAGCTGTTAATAGTTTGACTTCTGAGCTCAGTGAGTCACGACTGGCTGATTATGGACAGTTTTTAACCTAAAATCAGAGGCTCTGAATTGAAACATGATGTTTAGCTCTGAGTATTTTTGTCACTCATTAACACCTGTGTTCAAACGTGTCAGAACACAATCGCTGTACCCGATCAAACCATCTGCTAGATCACACTTAGGAGTCAACATGTCAATACAATACATTTTCAAGACCTTTTAGAGCATTTCTCATCATCTGCACATCAACAAAAATGTAACATTTAAAATATATTAACACTGTATCTTAACATAAGTACATTAACAAACATAATGCTAGCTATGTTGAATAATGAAGTTAAAGTGGTAATCAAGTTCTTGTGTTGTCCCTTACGAAAAAGAAGTTTATTCAAGTGTGCTGTTAGTATACTTTTTTAAACTAAAATAGGAAAGTATACTTCCAGTCTTCTTTTTATGTACTTCTCAGAAATATACTTAAAATTACATTTAAGTATACTTGACTTATGCTTAGAAAACTGTGTAATGTTATTGAATAAAATTGTGACCCTTGAAGAGTTAATAATTACTGTCAAGCTTTGGAGTGTTGATTAATGTTTTGATTATCTTGAATAGTCTTTTTTTAGCTTTTTGTTCAAAATGTTGTTTAATTTTTTTTTTTTTTTTTTTATGAAACTTACCCAAGTTTAAGTGTTTATAAAAAAAGAATGCATTAAGCTAGAATAAAATGTTTTTGTTTTCATGCAGATACCCTGGTCTTTCTTTTGATGTTTTGTATGTTCAGATATTCATATAACAAAATATATACAAATTAATTCCTAAATAGGGACATAGTAGTATACTTAAAGTATGATGTAAAGTTTACTTAAAGAAACTTACGAGTATACTTGCAGTATAAAACTACAGAGACTATACTTCAGAGAGTACTAAAATGCATAAAAACATTCGATATACTAGAAATATAGATGTAAACTAGTTGTGTTCTCAAAGTTTACTACTGTTATACTTAAAGTATACCTAAAAGTATACTTTTATATACTAGAAAGTGGGACAATTTAGTCACAAGGAGTATTGAAATAGTATGCTTAAAAGTATACTACTAGTACACTGCTATTTGTATACTTACTACACAAAGTATACTTAAAAACATGCTTGAACTTTACTTAAGTATACTTAATAAAATAAAATTGAAGTATACTTCTTTTTGGTAAGGGGTAGTATGTTAGTCAACACCTCAAAATACGACTACTTCTTTAAACATGACAAAAGATTATTAACAATGATTTAAAATGAACTTTAAAGTAAAACTTTTAATTTGACATTATTACAAAGGTTACTTTTTAAAAGTGTACTTAAATGAGTTAAGAAACAGCCAAGACGGCGTCTTTCTTTAAGTCACTTAAGTGACCTTTTATTTCATTCATACTATTTTATTTAAAAGTATTTTTTTTTTTTTTTCTTTTAGGACATGATGTACACTACAGGTGCACTTTTACTAGAATTAAGTGCATTTCAGTAGGTTTGTTCACAATGACTAATCTGTGTTTGAAGCCGTGCTCCATTTCTGCCAGACCCTGAGCTGCTGTTTCTTGTAAAAAAAAGAAAAAAAAACCTAGCTTTGGTCGACCATCTTAGTCCATCACTATGTCTGTTAAAGCGATGTTTTGTTGACGTGCTGTATGAGACGATCTTTTCACTGTCTCCGCTGAGATGTGAATGTGCTCTTGTTTAGTCTCTTTCTAATCCACATCCAGACAGAAGGAAGGCAGACAGATGAGCGAGGCAGATGTGACAAGATCTTCACTCTCACCTGAGGTGTCTGATCGGCACACAAACACCTTCACTCGCTCTGGTTTCTTTCTTTGTCTTTGATCTGTTTCTGTCTCCTGCACACACACACACACATACACACACACACACATATGTTGGGTTTACATGTTTTATGGGGACATTCCATAGGCGTAATGGTTTTTATACTGTACAAACCGTATTTTCTATCGCCCTAACCCTACTCTACACCTAAACCTAGCCCTCACAGGAGATTGTGCACACTTTTACTTCCTCAAAAAAACTCATTGTGCATGATTTATAAGCCTGTTTTTTCATGGGGACCTGAGAAATGTCCCCACAAGGTCAAAATCTACTGGTATTCCTATCCTTGTGGGGACATTTGGTCCCCACAACGTGATGAATACCAGGTACACACACACACACACACACACACACCGAGCGCAAGCGCCTGTCTCGCTCTCCCTGAGGCGCTGTGATATTTTCAGCGCTAATGAAGTAAAAGCGTTCTCCTCGAATATGCCGTATCACACCCTGTGTCACGTGGACAGAAATGGCTCGATGAATTCAAGCCATTTATACTTTACAAAATATCACAAAACAACGGTAATGACATTCACTAAACGACCACAGCTAGGGATAATACGTTAACTTTATTTAATTCAGCTTTCCTTATAAAACCCAGATGCCACAATTCACATTTCTGGAAAATAATGTGGAAACCATGAAGACATCTGTTCAGTGACTCATCAGAAGCAGAGCTGTGTGTGAGAACAGATGTTTATGCTGGAGATGAATGTGATCTAAACCAAGTCTTTCTGAGGACAACGTGACTGATGTTTGCCCTTCAGATCTCACCAGGACAATGCTAGGGTTCACCAAGGGTGTGTCTATGTCCTCTGTGAAGTAAAGGAGTAGTTCACTTCCAGAACAAAAATTTACAGATAATTCATTCACCCTCTTGTCATCCAAGATGTTCATGTCTTTCTTTCTTTAGTTGTAAAGAAATGATGTTTTTTTAAGGAAAACATTTCAGGAATGTTCTTCATATAGTGTACTTCAATGGTGCAAGTTTTTCCAAAATGCAGTTTAAATCTTCAAAGGGCCAAAAAACGATCCCAGCCACGAATATGGGTCTTATCTATAGGGAACCGATCTTAAATAAATTAATATTTATACACTTTTTAACCACAAATGCTCGTCTTGTCTAGCCCTGTGATGCACATGTGTACACTGTGCGCTCCTGTTCAGCACAGTTAGGGTATGTCGAAAAACTCCCATCTCATTTTCTCCTCCAACTTCAAAAGTACCGACCAAGTGTTTACAAAGTAAATGTGCAAAGAAGATCAAACACCCTTTACAAAAAAAATGCAAAACAGTGATTTTCCTCAAAAAACATATTTTTTATGACTGAAGAAAGAAAATGACAAGGGGGTGAGTAAACAATAACATGTTCATTGTTGTACCCATAGATATGTATAGATAGATTCCCCATTCGACCGCTTCGAGCACGTAGACGCTTCCGCAATCTAAATAATAGGGCATCTAACTTTACATATCTATGATTGTAACTGCATAAATGGTCATGTGACATGCGTTTTCGGGTTGTGTAGTGTTGACAGAGGTCATTTCTGAAACGCAGTGACGATGATCGTTTTCAAACGCTCTTGGACAGGTTGTCTTCAGCAAACTGTTTGCTGGCTTTCTTGTGAGCCAGCTTCAGATGAGGCTTCCCTCTGGGATGATGCCTATGCAAACCGATTTGTTGCAGTGTGCGGCGTATGGTCTGAGCACTGACAAGATGACCTTCTACTTCTGCAACCTTTAAAGCAATGCTGGCAGCACTCATGCATCTGTTTTTTGAAGCCAGGTTCTGCACCTGACGCACAGAACTAGTGCTTAACTTCGTTGATCGACCCTTGCGAGGCTTGTTCCGGATGGAACCCATCTTGGAAAACCTCTGTATGACCCTGATCACTGTAGTGTAACTCGGTTTTTAGGGTGCTACTGAACCTCTAATAGCCTTGGTCATCTTTGTGGAGAGCAACAATTCTAATTCTCAAATCCTCAGAGAGTTCTTTGCCATGAGATGCCATGTTGAACATCCAGTGGTCAGTATGAGAGAATTGTGCTTAAGCACCAAATTGTAACTGCTCTAATACAAGATACACGACTTTGGTCCTGTCAAGCAGACAAAAACAAAAACGTGATGAATAGGACATGTGGCTTTGCATGGTTAAACAACATACTGCTGTTATCACTTAGGGTGTACTCACTTTTGTTGGCAGCTATTTTGGCTGTATAATAATGGCTGTATGTTGAGTTATTTTCAGAGGACAGTAAATCTATACTGCTATACAAGCTGCACATTGACTGCACTAAAATATATCCAAGGTTCATTTTTATAGTATTGTCCCCTGAGAAGATATACTAAAATGGTTGCTAAAATGTCAGGGGTGTACTCACTTTTGTGAGATACTGTGTGTATATATATATATATATATATATATATATATATATATACACCACATAAAACCTGCAAGTCATTTGTTTGTCTTTTGTCTGACACACACACACACACACACACACACACACACACGCATAAACTCACTGACTGTCCTCTTAGAACAGCCTGTCACTGCCACACACACACACACACACAGCATACTTTTGTCTGCTGTTCTTTATTGTGTGTGTGTAAGACAGAGGGCGTCTATGCGTCGAGTGTGAGGATCCCATGTGTGTCTGGCCAGTTTCTTCACATTTTCAGTGTGTGTGTTTTGTCTTCTTTTCCCGTGACTAAACTCTTAAAACCCCTCCCCCCTCCACGGGGCTTCAATACACACACACACACACACACACACACACACACACACACACACACACACACACACACACACACACACATAGTAAATCTAAATGAGAACATGCCATTGACTTATGTGGTTTAAATACAACACTAAATGTTAGACACTAAACAAGTAGGGGCCTCAATACACACACACACACACACACACACACACACACACACACACACACACACTCATTTATGTCACACATTCCCACAGTCTTGATCATGTTGTTTGCTGCTGCCTGTCACGTATCGTCATGGTGACTGCACCTTCAGCCTCTGATGATGTGTTCCTCAAGGACAGAGAACCGTGTGTGTGTGTGTGTGTGTGTGTGTGTGTGTACGTTTGTGCGCCACCATCCAAACTTCATTCACCCTCCACATGGCTGATGTCACCATAACAACGCTTGCCTTTCAGCCTGGAGACTGTAACCTAGCAACAGGCGGGAGAGTTACACCCCCCCATGTGTGAACGTGAACTCAGGCTCCTGGTGCGAGAGAGACGCTCCACCAATCAGAACGCTTTCATATCACTATTGTCTCTCTTTGACACTAGTAAGACTGAATGGAGAGCTAATGGAGTCTCTGTTTCTCAGATGTTTCTCTTGGGGGATAAAAAGCCAGGATTCTCACATGTAGAGTTTCAGGGGACATTACACAAACATTAATATTATGGTTATTAGAAGTTATTAAAATCCCACATTCTAGTTGAAGTCAAATTTTATTATCTGCATATTTCTTTCAGTGTCATCATTAGTCATGAATTATTCTACAAAGGTTTACTGCCTTTGAAGGATCATTAAAAAAATATACACATGTTTTTTTACAGACATGCACACTTTAATTTTGTTCGTTTTAGGATTGTTTTAGACTATTTTGAATTCAGTAGTAAATTAACATCACTGGCATTAAAAAATAAGAGTTTAGTAGAAAATAATACTTTAAATCATTGAGGATGCATTAAATTGATGCCAAAAATGACAGTAGAGACAGTTAAAAATATTTATATTTCAAATAAATGTTGTTCTTTTAAACTTCCTGTTCATCTGTGAATCCTGAAAAATAAAATGTATGATGATTTCCACAAAATTATGAAGCAGCATTGATAATAATGTAAATGAGCAGCAAATCAGCATATTAGAATGATTTCTAAAGGATCATGTGACATTGAAGTCTGGATTAATGATGGTGAAAATTCAGCTTTGCATCACAAGAATATATTACATTCTTCAATATATTCACATAGAAAACAGCTATTTGAAAGTGTAACAATTTTACAGTTTTATTGCATTTTTGATTAAATAAATGCAGCCTTGGTGAGCCAAAGAGACTTCTTTCAAGACATTTAAAGTCTTACTGACCCCAAAATTTTGAACACTAGTGCATGAATCTGTTAAGGGTCTACTTTTATTTGCATACACTCACAATAACAACACAACTTTGTGCTTTTGTAAAATAAAGAAAGCAAACAGGGTGTGCTTTCAGCCGTCTCAGTCACCATGATCTTCATTTTGAAATGCGTTGCAAACTCAGCAAATACTTGACACACAGACATGAGACAGATATCTGTAGAAAGCTGTAGAATGTCTACTTTTAAAAGGAATGAAAAGTAAGTCTTGTCGAAAATAAATATTGTGTAATAAAGTAAGCTGTATGAAACCAACGCAATGTCCAGTCTTTCCCGCCTGACTTCATTATCTTCATTTAGGTGTGCAACACTGTGAAAACAGGCTCATCTAAACTAGTATTTATATGACAAAAAGTCTTTTCAAAGGGGAAATAAGCTTACAGTGGTGTTTGCATAAAACGCTCATCTCAGGAATTATACCAATAACATAATAACAACAAAACTTTGTGCTTTTGTAAAATAAAGAAAACAAACAGGGTGTGCTTTCAGCCGTCTCGGTCTCTATGATCTTAATTTCTCGACACACAGACACAGAGAGAGATATCTATATGAAAAGTAACAAATATTTTGTAACAAAAGTAATCTGTATAAAAACAACATAATGTCCATTTTTTTTTCTTTCTGGCTTCATTATCTTTAATATAATCACGCCCGCCAGCTACTTTTGCTTTTAATATAAAAATCGGCCATGTGAGACGTGTGGACATGTAAATGCTCACATCAACTTTGTAAACAAAGCAGTAAGACTTTTCTTCAAGTCCAACCTTACCAGACCTTTTTTTTTTTTTTTAAGCTAGAAGCATAGTCTCATTGTTGGTTGTATTTGTATGGTGCACGTTTTTCCCCACAATATCATCAGATCTGCAAGCTCTTAGAACCACTGATGATGCATCTCTAGTGTTTATGTGCAGCATGCAGTTTTTACAAGAGTTTCTAGAAGGGAAAATGCACAAATGCATTCTTTCTCACACAATTCTGGATCAATCCACTGTTTTATAATCAGAATTGTAAATGAATGCAGAACAAAAGCAGTTCAGCTCAGTGCAGTGAGGTGTGCAATACTGTGAAAACAGGCTCATCTGAACTAGTATTTATATCACAAAAGCCTTTTCAAAGGGGAAATAAGCTTACAGCGGTGTTTGCATAAAACACTCATCTCAGGAATTATACCAATAACATAACTAAACATTTGTCCACAGAAATATTTACAGTCCCACCTTAAACCTCAAATAATAAACTTTTTATTTATGTATTTATTTATTTATTTTTAAATAACGCACTTTGAAAAATATAATTTTCTAAGTTTTAAATAAATAAAAGTATAGTATGTTTTAGAAGAAAATAGTAAGATAAGTTAATACTTATTTGAATGTGTTATTTCTGGTTTCTTCATACATATTTGTGAATTTTACTAGTATTTTCTAAATGAAAATTGGTTCAAAGTAAATCACTTTTTTTTCCCTTTCTTTTGTGTTTCAGTTTATGAGCATCACGTTTCTGAATTCAGACCCTACACCTGCAATTGTAACCGAATCACTGTAAAAACATTGCTTTTGACAAACTGAGGGCACAAGTGATGATTGTGTGTAAGTGGACTATAATTGTCATTGTTGTTTAAGCGTAAAGAGCTCTTGATGTGGAATAATGAAACTGGTTTGTGGATGAAGCCAGAATGGAGTTAGAATGTGACCATAGCAACCCAGTGACCATGGTAACCTAGTGACTGATCGGAATTTAGGAGCTCTGTGATGTAGCACACACACACACACACACACACACACACACACACACGTTTGTTTTTGTGAATTGTGGGGACATTCCATAGACGTAATGGTTTTTATACTGTACAAACGATATTTGCTATCACCCTACACCTTCCCTACACCTAAACCTAGCCCTCACAGGAGACTGTGCATATCTTTACATTCTCAAAAAAACGTATTCTGTATGATTTATAAGCCTTTTGAAAAGTGGGGACATGAGCAATGTCCTCATAAGTCACCCTCTCCTTGTAATACCTATGTCATACCCATGTTATTACACACATTTGTGTCCTGATATGTCACAAAACAAACAAACACACACACACACACACACACACACACACACACACGCACACACGCACACACACACTCATGTGAATCCCACTTGCTTCTATTTTTGCTTGTCTTTTCCTGTTACACACAGATGCAATAAACACAAGCTTTTTCATTCAAACTTGAAAAAGGTCAATGGGTCACTTCCTGTCAGCATCAAGTTATACGCTCCATTAGACGATGAGCAACCAAAATATGCTGTCTTTCTGTCTCTCTCTGTCGCTCTCTCTCTCTCTCTCTCTCTCTCACACACACACACACACACACACACACACACACACAGAGAAACCACAGTTAGACTCCATGTACACGTACAGGTTTTGCCCAAAATTTCATTACCAGGCAAAATGTCCTCAACAGTAAAACCTGTGCAGTGAGTTTGTGTGAGTAGAGCAAATATCTTCAAAAATTTAGCAAATTTCACTTAGTTTGGTATGCAGGGCCCTTTGTGTGTGTGTGTCTGTGTATGTGTGTGTTTACATTTTTCTGGATTATAGTTTTAATGATTAAATTATTATATTTTTGTGATCAAAAAACATGTCTGATTAACTAAATCCATTAAATGTATGACAACAATGTATTAAAAATGTAACAAGAATTAGATGTTTAGAGCCAATTTCATTGTTTTATTTATATAAATTTTCCAGATTTGTTTTTCTGGATTCTGTTTTAATGCTTTCATTGTTTCAATAATCAAAAAACAACCAATGGAATTAATAAATAATCTATATTGAATTATTGAATTGAATTAATTATATATAAAATTATATATATATATATATATATATATATATGTAATTTTCTCCCAATTCTGTGCTTTCTTTTAAATTTTTCTGGATTCTATTTTAATGTTTTTTTTTCATTGTTTCAATAATCAAAAAGCAACCAATTTAATTTCTTGTTTCACTTTTTCTGGATTCCATTTAAACTGTTAAATTAAAGTGTAATTTCAGTCTAATTGACTGAAATGGTAAAATACTATACAATTGTATTGTTTTATATATATTATTTTATATTCTATGCTTTCTTTTTTAGTTTTCTGGATTCTGTAAGAAAGAAAGAAAGAAAGAAAGAAAAAAAGGGCTATGTGATTAATTTATTTTTCCAGAAATTCTGCATTGTCTGTTAAAATGTCCTGGATTTATGATTTAATGCTAATGTATTATCAAACAAAATGGTAATCAAATAGAGAAGTGCATTCCATTTTAAAATAGTGATATATTTATGTAATCATTTTTTTCCAGATAAACTGAACTGTGTGTTTCTGGCGGTCGTTTTTTTTTTTTTTTTTTTTTTTTTCTGAAATAAAAACTGCTCCTAAAGTGACTCTCAGAGCAGCTCTTGAGATGAAGTTCATGCTTCAGTATTTTGTGGTAGAGCAAACTGACCCCCACACAAAATACTGACCAGTGTTAATTTCGTTGATGAATAATTTTCATCATAATTTAGACGATAACGAAACGAAAACTCGTTTTGAATGACAAAAACTATGACAAAAATGTATTGACATTTTCGTCAACAAATAAAAACTAGACGAAAAGGTTAGGGAGGGATGATTTCGGAAGAGTTTCATTCAGAACGAGTCTGCTGCGTGGTAAGGAGGTTAGATGCGTACATATATAAACTGTATCATAGCCTATTGATCTATTCTGTGGGATAGACCATAAACAAAAGCTGTCATACCTCTGCTGCATGTTTCATAAAACATTAGAAAATCTCAATATCTGGGAGTTAGAGAAGAGCAAACATATGGATAAATTTGACGATGCAAAAGAGAACCTAATTCGGTCCGGTTTTCTGAGCACCTCTCACACAGCACACGAGTAAGTTTCGCGTCTCATGAAAGGAGATGATGTTGAATCCCCCGTGTTGATAAGCATTCACGTAAACACAGTCGGTTACATCTTAGATGAACGTAAACAATTGGGAGACTATCGGATTTAAAGGGACCACAGCGTAATTTAGTTGCTGTCTGTGGCATTGATGTTAATCAAAACAGAAGAAAGACAGAAAATCACTCAATGCTCTTGACTGAGTCACTTTAGTATCCCTAATAAAGATTATTCTAAATGTATTTATATAAATAAATGTCTGCTTGAAAGAATGAAGAATGTGGTAAACAAGTTGTTATTCAGAATGGATAATTAGCCTGTATGAATTTTTATTTTTTATTTTATATTATTTTATTATTATTTTTTTTTTTTTTTGAGAAGTGGTTTCATTGAAAGCATGTTGCATATCACAGCAGTTAAATCTGTGTTTATCATGATAAAACCTTAATATCAAACCTACATAATGGGTTTGGCCATTATAGAGAAATGTTTAATGAATGCATTACACCTCAACTAAACCCATTCGATTTTAAAAATCTTATGACATTTAGTCGACTAAAATATGACTAAAACTAAATCGCATTTTAGTCAAAAGACTATGACTAAAACTAAATCAAATTTTGCTGTCAAAATTAACACTGATACTGACTTGATTCATTGTAAAGCAGAGCTGGCGCCAGCCGAGCGCTGAAGAGGGGGCGTCTGAAATACCAAGAGGGGGCGATCATATTAATGCATATATATATATATATATATATATATATATATATATATATATATATAGTAATATATATAAAGTTTTACGCAAGTCATGCAACAACACCATCAAAAGCAATTTATGCCTGCGACCTATGGTGTTGTGTATAAGAGACGTTTTGAACTTACTATTTGAACACATTCGTTTACCATATCCTTGGACTGAAAAGTTTACAGGGGTTCACTTGTTTTTAAGAAATTTCTGATCGTAAAACGCTGTTTCTTTTTCGTTATTATGTAGCCTACTGATACAAATTACTTGGGTGCGGGCGCAGGCGCATCAGATATCATCAATCATCAAGTAAAAGCAAGCTGGCGCAACGGTCCTGTCTTTATTGGGTGTTTTTAGCGATTATTTACATTTATTCACGTATGACTGGATTTGTTGGACTGTCATAATTTTGGCTAATGCAGGACACTACTGAATGATGCGCATAAAGTGGGTATACGCAAAGCCACCCGATAAAGAAGTGGGTATACGCCACATATACCTTACTCCACTGCTGCTACGTGCCCTAAATGTTTATTTAACGGAGTATTAAAACAACCCGACAGCACTGACAACTGCGGCTAATCATCAAACCCTTTAAAACACGGTATTTAATAGGCTACCTTTAGCCTCAAGTAAAGCATCTTCTCTTCGATGAGTGAAACTTCCTCAGCAGTAATTCTTCCATTCTTGCCTGAACTTCCTATTTTTCAAACTTTCTGTTTGATTTCCATAATGCAAGAAGTTTTACGTGACGTTAGGGTTGGGGAGGAGGATGCTTAATCAAACGAAGAATCAAAATTCGACCTTGCCTATATCAGACTCTCCTTAACTAAAATATTGCTATTTTAGCTTATTATTCACTCTAGGAAGAAAATACACTTCCCAAATGAGATTTCTAAATAGTACATTTTATCATTAAAATCCATTTTAACATGAATGGTGCTCTGAAGGGGGCAGGTAGTGCCAGTGAGGGGGCGACCCTCTTTTTGATTTCTCTATAATCAGACAATAATTATATAGAGATTATACAGTGAGTTCCATTTGTGTGACTGGATTGTATGATTCTGTTCATGTTTTCCACATGGCTGAAATCGCAGGGTTTGTTATGAAAGCACCGTATCTATGCAAGGGGTTTGTTTCATACTGTTTGTACTCAGAAATCCTGAGTCACGATCCCAACACACAGATCCTTGCTCTCTTGCCCTGTGTGTGTGTGTGTGTGTGTGTGTGTGTGTGTGTGTGTGGTGAGTCCGGTCTGTGTTTCAGTGTGTGTTTGTGTCGTAATGATGCATTCCAGCGCTCTGCTTCGGCACAAGGCCAGACTGTAGGATGAAATGAATGCATTCACTCTCTGCTGAAAGCACGAATGCAGGACAGATGAGTTACTCCAGAGGTCAGAGGTCAAACACGGCAAACGAGCGCCGCAGATGCACGCGTTCCCCGAGGTGAAGGAAGTGGAGGCGGATTTCCTCCCGTCCCGCGCCGCTCTGCCTATTCACTTACGCTGGTTGCCATGGAGACCCAGCTGTGAGCGGCCGGCCGCCCTCACTTCCTGTCGTTACCGTGGTTTCACTTCCTCGCTGGGCTCGGCGGGCAGCGGAAAAAACAGCAGCTGGAAACGGCAGCGAGACGTAAACGACTTCTTTGCTTTTCCCCTCTTTCCTCTGCCAACAATCACAGTTCCTGCTGTTTACAGTAAGACGCTTTTCCGGCGAAGCACAGACCCGGTTAGTGCGCACGCTGATGCAGTCTTGGGATTTACCTGGATATTCGCACAAATTGGTCTGTGTCACAATACAACTGTTGGTTGCACTTTATTTTGAGGTTTCCTTCTCACAGAGTGATATTTATAAATTACATGTACTTACTATATGCATAGGGTCATTTTGCACCATTTACAGTTATTACTATAGTAAGTACATGTAACATGTAACAATGATACTTGAAAATATGTAAAAAAAAAATAAATAAAATAAAATAAAAATTAAGTTATTTTTCATTTTCAGTTTCATTTTATTATGTGGGTCAAAGACGTTAAGATGTCCACATCAAAATAAATGTACAAAAGTCATCATATGGCCAAAGAAATGGTTCAATTTGATTGAAATAATGTTACAATGTCATTCAGTGTAACACAATATCTATGTCAAAATTCAATCAACATGCTTATTCTTATTCTACAATATATACAAAATATGCCTGATTCGGAGATGTGCACATGTGTGCATTACTGAGCACTTTTTTCATGTAAATAACAAACATCTGGCAGCAGATTCAGGAGTGCAGCAGATGGCTGGCTGAATGGAGAAGAACACAATTAAAATCATGTTCAGATTCGTAAGAGCCAAAGAAATCTCATCTTTGACTTTCTCTCGTCTTCCTTTCCATCTCTCTGTCTGTTTAACTCTTCAGCTTGATGGAGCTGTTTCTGGGAAAACATCACGCTCGCTTATAAACACGTCAATACACACACACACACACACACACACACATATACCATCAACCCCTCACCAGGACTGGACAATATAGCCCTACAAAATTATATCTCATTAGATCCTGGGCCGGTACCCAGATCTTGGTTCTGAACCGGCCCCAAAACCTTTCCAGTCTTAAACAAGGGAACCTAAAATGTAAGTAGCTTCCACTTCAGACCGCAGTTTGAAAGGCACTATTTTAAAAAGCTGTCAGAGTTCAGGTGAATTAACAAAAATAGAGATTATGGATGCACAAAAATGAAAACTCTTGAACGAAACCGAAGAAATTAACACTTTTTTTTTTTCATGTTTTTTTTTCCATGTATTTTGCCAATTTTTAAATAAATGAAATAGCCAAAATTTGATTTTTACAGTTTTGTCTTGCGTTTTAAATAATAAAATAATAATAATAATTGCAAAACAACAACAACAACAACAACAAAAAAAGTACCTAATACTAAACATTTTTAACATTCTGGTAGACATCATAGCCTACCAAAAAAACTATTTAACTTATAATTAATAAGTTAGTAAAATAATAATCTTTGGCCATTTTTAAGACCCCCTTTTTAAATGAGGCATGTGTTTTTATTGTACAAATAAATGAGATAAATACATTAGTAGAGCTGTTGTAATGATTGTTATCATTATTTTTGTATTACTTTTTTTTATTCTATTTTACAGAACAACAGTAAAACTACAATACTAACATTTATGAATGTTTACTTTTATTTTAGCGGAAACCCGCAAGAAGACCTCATTACTTTTTGCTGACATCAGCATATTTATGAATGATTCTCATTACGTTGTTTCAGAGTAGATGTGGCTAAGGAGCTGGTGCATCGCTGTCAGAATAAGTACAATTGGTGCATGTATTAGACAACATAACTTTCTGTAGTTTATTTACTAATGGATGATTTCAGTTAGTGTTGGGCGATATGCTCAATTTTCATATCGTCCTATCGTCAGCCTGTGAGTTTGCCGATACACGATACTATCGTGCTAATTTATTTAATATGTCAACATGTAATAAATTCCTTATTTGTTTTGTTAGGGTAGTGCATGTGACTTGTGACACAGTTGTGCGTGTACAGAGCGCTGACGGTAGTTCTGTTGGAGAGGTCCAAGTTTACTTTCGGTTTCATTCTCTGCTATCTTCAGTGTGCGTTAAATATGCGTGCGTGAATGTAAATGAATGTATCTTTCTTTACCCGTCATATTGCGATAATGTTACTGCTGTATGTCTGATCTTTGTCATCAGTTCATGTTGTAGTTCAGTTCATATTGATTGTGGAGAAGCGATGTGCGTGTAATTAACGTGCATATGTTTAGCGCCATTTTATCACATCATAATTCCAGTTAACGCATACAGATGTAACTGAGGTGAATGTTTATGTTTACTATATACAGACGGATTCTCATATATGTGACCCTGGACCACAAAACCAGTCATAAGGTTAAATTTTACAAAACTGAGATATATTCATTCACATGAAAGCTCAATAAATAAGCTTTCTATTGATGTATAGTTTGTTAGGATAGGACAATATTTGGCCGAGATACATCTATTTGAAAATCTGGAATCTAAGGGTGCAAAAAAATCAAAATACTGAGAAAATCACCTTCAAAGTTGTCCAAATAAAGTTCTTAACAATGCATATTACTAATCAAAAATTACATTTTGATAGGTTCACAGTAGGAATTTTACAAAAAATCTTGATGTAACATGATCTTTACTTAATTTCCTAATGATTTTTGACATAAAAGAAAAATCAATAATTTTGACCCATACAATGTATTTTTGGCTATTGCTACAAATATACCCCAGCGACTTAAGACTGGTTTTGTGGTCCAGGGTCACATATCGTATTTAAAGGGGTAGTTCACCCAAAAATGAACATTTGATGTGTATCTGCTTACCCCCACGGTATCCAAGATGAAGGTGACTTTGTTTCCTCAGTAGAACACAAACGCAGATTTTTAACTCAAAGCGGTGCAGTCTGCCAGCCAAATAATGGCAGTAGATGGGCACCAAACCTTTAAAAGTAAACAAAAACATGCACAGACAAATCCAAATTACACCCTGCGGCTCGTGACGATACATTGACGTCCTAAGACACGAAACGATCGTTTTTTGTGAGAAACTGAACAGTATTTATATCATTTTTTTACCTTTGATACACAGCCACGTCCATCTGTCCTGAGCACGAGTTTATCATCCGGATCGTTACATGTGAACGCGCGCAAACAGTGTTAATGCATGTGATTCAATCAGTATATCAGAAGTACTTAAAGCAAAACGCAACAACTGTTTCCTCATAAAGTTAGCAAAAAAAGGTCTAAATCTGGCTTTATCTCATTGTAATTGAAATCACAATGTCTGTGAAACATTCATATTCATATTTATTATTTATTTATTTTATTTTTTTTGAAGTGTGTGAAATTATGCTTGATTTTCTAATAGCTGGAAATGTTTAATACTAATTTAGTTCTTCCTTTTTCTCTCTTTCAAACAAAGGATAGAACTGGAGCGATGTGGTTATTATAGCTCTCAGTGTGTGTACCTGGCGTCTGTCTGTTAGCGCTGCTGTGTTTTGACGCTGTTGAAAGCAATTATTGTGTCTGAGCGCGGAGCACACGGTGCTTTAACTGCATTAGTTTCCACTATCATTAAACATCACCCTTTAAACCTTCCCACAATAGAGACGAGCTGCTAATGTCAGCCAAACAGCAGACGGTGTGCGCATACCCGACAAACAAACACATTTACAGCATACAGCAAAGCCAGTACTTCTCTTACGTTATTGATTATTTCAACATGTTACTGAAACCAGAAACACAACCTTTATTAGATTTGTGAAGTTGGAGAATTGTTTTTCTAAAAATAGTGATTCAATATCAGCAGCACTAATTGGAAAGCGATTCGTTTTACTCCCTCAATAATTTTTATTTTTCAAGCAGATCTAGTCAACCGTCTCCACGGCAACTGACAAAATGGTTAATTTCATGCAGCGTTAAATAATAGAGCAGAAAGTCAAGACTAAGCCAAGCGTGCAAATATATAAACATGAATCTCAAAATGAAGCTCTGTATGACAAACACTCTCTTATTACATTTGCAAATCATCTTCTCATACAATCATATCAACGATAAAAAAAAAAAAAAATCATAGAGCATCCCAAAAGTAAAGTTCTCTAATTAAATCTAGCACAATAAATACCTCAATGAACAAACAAATAAATAAATAAAGGCATAGTTTATCTCAATCGTTGTTTTTATTATATTTAAATAAATACATGAATAAAATCCTCAGATTCTGGTATTCAAGCTGGATGTTTAATGGATTGCTGATTTCATTTTGTGTGTTTTCAGTCCATCTGCATTTTTCTGCTTTCCTTTTCTGTCAGATTAGTTGCTTGTTTTGGGATTTGTTGAGTGCTGTATGAATATTTTTTTTGCATAAATATTTTTTTTTTTTCTTTTTTTTTCAATTTGGTTGTGTTTGATCATCTTTGATCATCAGTAAGTGAATTTCTCTCTGGACTGAATGAGATGCTGGGAGGCTCCTTTAAGGTTTCTCTCTGGCAGTTTGATGTTTTGTGATAAAAGGAGAGGAGATTGCTTGTTCTAATGTGCTTGCAGAAATGTATGAGTCGTTTATTTGTGAATTTAATGATATTGAGAGATACTCTGCTTGTCTGTCTGTGTCCAATCGCTGCATTCCTGCCGTTACTAGTTACAAAAAGTGACTCTTTCTATCCAAAACAACTTGGGCCCTATTTAACGATCTAAGCGCATGGTCTAAAAGGGTTGTCCCTACACTCTTAAAAATAAAGGTGCTTTACAATTGCTTAGAAGAACATTTTTTTTTTGTCTAAAAGCACCTTTATTTTAAAGAGTGTATTCTCTTAATGAGTCATGGATGTGTTTTGAGCATAACGTGTATTAAACCAATCAAAGTCTCATCTCTCATTCCCTTTAAGAGAGGGTTGTATCGCGCCTGGCGCCGCATTGCACCGCGTTTATGATAGGACCCCTTGGGTTGTTGGGCCGGGACGATTCTGACTCATAGTGTATTCATGCACAAATGCATTTTATAAATGTAAAACTGAAAAAATGTCTTGAAGTTTGCTAACTAAGTGGAATAATTGACTTGTCAAATTAAAAAGTACTGCACGGCTCAGGTATAACTCCTCAGGGTGTCCATTCATTTTCAATAATTCAACAGTCAAACATCAATTATTCCTCATGTAAAAGAAAAAAAGAAAAACTTGATTTGTTGAATGACTATATTTGCAGCTCTCTATTATATGACCTCTTCTTTTTTCCTACAGTTGATTTTTTTTTAGCCTGAGCTGCTTAACAACCTTTTACACTTTTGCACAGATATCTGTGTGTATTTATTGTGTATTTTAAGTTTGTACATTTATTTATTTATTTGTTTGGAATTTAGAATTTGGAAAATCTCTGATTAACTTGATTCATGGCATGTTCCATTTTCAAAATATAACAGATTCTGGAAATATTTCCATTCTATCTTTAGTGTTATTTTAATAGATTTTTCTTAATATTTCAATTCCATTGAGAGTTTCACAGTCAACACGTATGGTTTTTTGGCTAGATTTAAAGGAAAAGAGCACTTTTCGATAAACAAGGCAATTATGTATGGCACTCGTGGAGGTAAGAAAAACATGTAAATGCAGAAGAAAAGGCAGTCTAAATGACTGTTTCTGTCAATGGAAAGTACATTTAATATTTTGCCGCATGCTCGAGCAACGTAATATATAAATCTGGAAGTAAATGCAAAAATAAAAAAGCATTGAATAATGTATTGCTAATGTTTATTTAGTTTAAACACGTCTATGGAAAATTACTGTACTGTCCAAAAAGGAATTACAATGCTGAAAGTATTATTTTGAAGTATTTCCAAAAACAATGTTTGGATTTGAAATCAAAATAATGGATAAATGTGCTGTGTGTAAGCTATTGTGCGATAATGGCACTGCGTGATCAAACATTTCGTCACCTTAGAATCATAAAGTTCTCTCTGCATTCTGAGCACTTTCGAGATATTAAGCTTCAAAGTTTTTGCATTTCATAGACTTCTGAAGATAGAACCAGTTTTGCTTTCTAAAAAAAGCCCAAAATATACACAGCTTACAAAAGAAACATCAAATAATGTAAATAAGTTGTCCAAGATATAATTCTAAGGTGACGATTTAGGTGAGATAAATATATATTTTTGAATAATGTCAAAAAAAAAAAGCTCCCCTCCACCCCTCAAATCAAAAACCCGCCCCTTAAAAGAGCCAATTAACACAAATAATAAATAACTAAATAAATAAATCAGGCCCTCAATAAATGTCTTAAAATCCCGATTGGAGTATCACTGTAAATAATTCTACATGATAAAAAGAAAAAGACGCTATCGGTAGATAGCGCTTCCTGTGATCGGCAATCACTGATCAACCTAAAATATCTTGATCGGAGCACCCCTAGTTATTATAGTAGATCAACTTAAACAAAATGAAAATGGGACGTTTCCAAGGTCAATGGCTTAAATAAAATATGTTTAATGCATAACACTTGTGTTGAAAATGTAAACGCTACCTTTCTGCCTTAAACATTTTCCTGCGTTGCTTTTGTATTTCCTTCATAAGCTGCAATTCTGCTTCATTCTGCTGCAGCTTTTAGTGTCAGACACTAGATGTGTCAGACTGTATTTGCATGGGTTTTTATGCATTGCTCTTCTCTCTATATCTGATGTGTTTCTTCTCACCCCCTGCTGGTAGCTGGTGTAAGTGCAGTGTTGTATTTAGGTCAGCAGCAGATCAGTGTGTTTTACAGACAGTCAGAGACAGCAGCAGATAAACAGCAGCGTGTCAACACTCTTTGTGCGGATGTGAAATCTGTACAAGTGTGTGATGCCTTTGTATGTTTCCCACTCTTTCTATTTCTTCCATCACTCACACAAACACACTGTATTCAAGCAGTGAAACTGAGGGTGATGAATGTAGAATGTTTGCTCTGTTAAACCGGCTGCCGCAGCACAAATAATACATTGTAAAATCACAGAGGCGTCCATCTTGGCTCTGGATCCTGCACAGTTTCCTCAGACCTCTGTCCTCGTGTGGGCTGGGAACTGCAAAGGCGTTCGGATTGATTTGTTTGCCATCGCAGTGAACGTGGCCGTGAGGAGCTCGCAGTGTATCATGCAACGTCTCAGTATTTTGACAACATGATGGTGTGGCTGATGACAATGCTGGTCGTGCAGGAGAAATGTCTGAAGAACTGGGGAGATCCTGCGCTGGTTGGTGGTGATGTTCATGAGCTCCACTAGAGGGAGACAAAGCCATAATACGATAAACTTAGATCTTAGATTCTCAGGGCCTGTCCTAACTTGTGCACTTGGTCACTAAACAGTGTGTGCATGTGACAGGAAATAAGTGTGCAAGGATCTGATACATGGCAAAGCTCAAATACCACATCTGAGCAGTATTTAGACTTTTAGTCAGGAGTTCCTTTGGTCACAGGGTTTCTTTAGGGCTTAAAAAAATCTTAGGAAGTCTTAAATCAGTTTTAGAAAGTAAGCTGACACATGCATGCAGGACTAGTCCTTGAAAGAGGTTTTTCATATTACGGAAAGACTTTTTAGGATATTCTGATATCGCACAATGCTTACTGTGCTTATCTGTTCATTCTGTTTGTGTTTCCCAGAGAATGTCTGAATACAGCTCGTTGTTGAGTGACCTGTCTGAGAACATCACCAATGAAGACCTGGAGCAGCTGAAGTCGGCCTGTAAGGAGGACATCCCTGAAGAGCAGAGCAACTCCATCACCTCCTCCAAAGACTGGTTCATCTACCTGGAGAAGAATGACAAACTGGCACAAGGTGAGGAAGACACTGGTCTCTTCGTTCTCAATCAATCAAGTCAACGAAGTTTCATCTAAAAATTAAACTCCCTCAGGCTGTGTGGACAAGTCAAGCAAAGATTAGAGTTATTAGTCAATGATAATCGTCCGCTCTGTCACGGCTCTCAAATCTCATTTGTATTTATGTTCAAAATATTGAAACATCCTGTTTTACTCTAAAGTGCACATTAAATTAAGATGAATAAAACATGATTTGTGACCCTGGACCACAAAACCAGTCTTAAGTCGCTGGGGTATATTTGTAGCAATAGCCAAAAATGCATTGTATGGGTCAAAATTATTGATTTTTCTTTTATGTCAAAAATCATTAGGAAATTAAGTAAAGATCATGTTACATTAAGATTTTTTTGTAAAATTCCTACTGTAAACCTATCAAAATGTAATTTTTGATTAGTAATATGCATTAAGAACTTAATTTGGACAACTTTAAAGGTGATTTTCTTTTTTTTTTTTGCACCCTCAGATTCCAGATTTTCAAATAGATGTATCTCGGCCAAATATTGTCCTATCCTAACAAACCATACATCAATAGAAAGCTTATTTATTGAGCTTTCATATGATGTATATATCTCAGTTTTGTAAAATTTAACCTTATGACTGGTTTTGTGGTCCAGGGTCACATTTAATAATAAAGTACTTCATTGTATTTTACATGTAGTGAGTTATCCAATATTACATTTAAAGTTAATAGATTTTAATTGTACTAAATTGCAAAAGTTGTTATTTTTGTCCTCTTTGCATACAAAAAGTATTCTCGTAGCTTTGTAAATTCATGGTTGAACCACTGATGGCAGAAGGACTACTTTGACAATGTCTTTCACACTTTTCTGGGTCTTGACAGCCAATGGGACAGTTACAAACCTCCCAGTTTTTATCCAAAATATATTGTGTTCAGAAGACGAACAAAGCTTTTACAGGTTTGAAAGTACAATGTGATTGATGACAAAATTTTCATTTTGGGTTGGAGTAACCCTTTAAGAAGTATTAAAAAATATTTTTTTGTATATTAAGTACAAAATTAGTGCACTTTAAGTACATTGTGGAAGTGCACCTTTTTTTCAGCTGGGCATTCAGCAGTACTTAAACCATATTTCAAAGACAATAGAAGTAGTTATGAAATTACACATAAAGATGTGCTTAAGTGGGTCAAAACACTAATATTCAGCATTTCTTGTATATAATATATATTTAAATATAGTATTTAATATACATTTATAATACTTTATTTAATTGCAATAAATATATAATTTTCTGAAAACAGTACATTCAGTTAACACTTAAAGGAGTAGTTCACTTTCATAACAAAAATGTACGGATAATGTACTCACCGCCTTGTCATCCAAGATGTTCATGTCTTTCTTTCTTCAGTTTCTTATGTTTTTTGAGAAAAACATTTCAGGATTTCTCTCTTTATAATGGTTATGTATGGAGCCCCCAAGTTTGAACTTTCAAAATGCAGCTTCAAAAGTCTCTAAACGATCCCAGACGAGGAGGAAGCCTCTTATCTGGTGAAACGATTGGTTATTTTCAAAACAAATGGACAATTTGTATACTTTTTAACCTCAAATGTTCGTCTTGTCTCATCTCTGCACAGCTCATGCAAAGTCTTTGTGATTGGGGTAAATACAGTTAGGGTACGTCTAAAAACTCCCATCTCGTTTTCTTCCCTAACTTCAAAATCGCCGTAGATCCTTGCAAAAGTACAGACATAGTGTTTACAAAGTGAACATACAAAGAAACTTTTACAAAAAAAGGGTAAAAATAGCATT
Organism: Garra rufa; assembly: GCF_049309525.1. Taxonomy (NCBI): domain Eukaryota; kingdom Metazoa; phylum Chordata; class Actinopteri; order Cypriniformes; family Cyprinidae; genus Garra; species Garra rufa. The sequence continues at coordinate 1,601,746 of NC_133363.1, read as the reverse complement.
GTAGGATGATTTTGACGTTGAAGACATAAACAAGATGGGAGTTTTTAGACATCCCCTAACTGCATTGACCCGCATTATACTGACTACACATTCACTGCGCAGAGACCAGACAAGACGAGCATTTGAGGTTAAAAAGTATACAAATTGTCAAATTGTTTAGAAAATAACTGATTGTTTTGCTAGATAATACCCTTCCTCCTCGGCTGGGATCGTTTAGAGTCCTTTAAAGCTGAATTTCGGAAGTTCAAACTCAGGGGCGCTATCCATATCCATTATAAAGAGAGAAATCCTGAAATGTTTTCCTTAAAAAACACAATTTCTTTACGACTGAAGAAAGAAAGACATGAACATCTTGGATGACAAGGGGGTGAGTACATCATCTGTAAATTGTTGTTTCGAAAGTGAACTGATCCTTTAATCCCTCTAAAATCCCTCTAAAACCACTTTTTTTAGGTTTGCTACTTCTTTTTTACAAAGGTAGCTCTGCCAAACATCATTGGTTCTTCCATTTCTCATGACCAATAACTTAATTTGACATTAAGGCCACTTTTTAAACTTAAGTGTACTTAAGTGTGTTTAGAAACAGTCATGAATGTCTTCCTTTAAGTCACTTAAGTGGCCTTTTATTTCATTAATGTTAGATTATCTGCAATAACTTTTAAATTCCAAGAAAGAAAGTTTCACAGACAAGGCTTAAGCCTAGTCCCAGACTGAAATGTAAGTCTGAGTTGTTTTAGCTGAAAGAAACTTGCACTAACTGATCTTAAAATATTTATCAATGCCTTCGTTTTTACGTCTTACGATGCACACCAGCAATGTTATTTCCAATGCACATTTATTAAAAATACTTAGATGTCCTAACTGAATGGCCTAAAACTGGCTTAATTCAATTCAATTCAATTCAATTCATGTTTATTTGTATAGCGCTTTTCACGATACAAATCGTTGCAAAGCAGCTGTACAAAATGTAGGCTACTATAATATAGTATGTACATATGATATAAATATTAAAAACAGTAATGGTGTGATCAAAAACAGATGATGAACACTAATAGTAACGATTATGTGTTGTAATCAAACTTGTAGAAAAATTGCGTAGTGCAGACTTAATCTTGTGTAATTCCTAGTTACCATGGGATGGAAATCCCGTGGCAGAAACAGAGAAACAAATAGAGAAATAATTACCGTAGCTGCTGTTCCAACCAAGCATAGAATAATGTGTTTAGCCCAAGCTGAAGAGTGTTGATCTGCATTTGATCAGATGTAGCTGAAGTACAACATTATGAGTTGATGTGAATGCTTGGCTAAAGAGATGAGTCTTTAATCTAGATTTAAACATAGAGAGTGTGTCTGAACCCCAAACGTTATCAGGAAGGCTATTCCAGAGTTTGGGAGCCACATGTGAAAAGGCTCTCCCTCCTTTAGTGGACTTTGCTATCCTAGGTACTAACAAATGTCCTTAGTCTAAGCCTTGTCCGTGAAACCAACCCTTTTAAATAATTGAGTTTATCGCACAGGCATGTTTTCATAGTTTTATGTGACGTCTCTATGATTATCTTGCACAGATAACCTATCCTACATAGAGCACATCTTCGAGATCTCACGGCGGCCGGACCTCTTGACCCGGGTCATCGAGTACCGCACGACCGTACTCAAGATCTCCGAAGACGACGAGATCGACACCAAACTCACACGCATCCCCTCGGCAAAGAAATACAAGGGTACAAACCGCTTCCCTTTAACGGTCTCTTTGTCCTTTATTTGCTATTTGTCTATAACAGAGTTTCTCTTCAATGTCGTAGATATCATTCGCCAACCGTCAGAAGATGAGATTATCAAACTGGCCCCTCCCCCTAAAAAAGCATGAGGTCAAAGTTCGTGACCTCTGCTCCTCATCCCCGGCACTTCATCTTGCCCATCATCGTCACCAAACCACGCCCACTGCCCCGCCCACTCCACCTCCCACCCAACAGAAGCCAAGCAGCCAATCAGATCGCCAAGACGCTTTACAGCCACGCCCACGCCACGGAGGCACGGAACGCATGGAAAACCGAACGAAAGACCAAGAAAAGGACAAAAAGACAGTGACCAAAAGACTCGCAGACTTGCAGAAGTGAGCGGGTCATAGGTCAGGTTGTGTGTCGGAATGAAAAACAGTCATTCTGTGTTTGCTGACGCTTGTGTGGAATTGCGTACGTGTGAAAGAGAGTTTATTCACACCCTTGATAGCATCGAGTGTGATCGTCAGAAGTTGGTCAGAGCGACGCGATAGGGAGCTCGCAGTTAACGTCTTAATGTGGCGACTGGTGTGAATCTAGTAGAAAAATAGGTTTAGCCACTGATCGCTGTTCCTTCAGACACATTTATTCCCTAGATAGCAACGTGGGTAGACTCGAGGTCGGTACATTCCCTTTAAAAAACACGACTCACATCAACATTTAAAAGTGTTACAGAGAAAGCATCTCTGAATTCGTGTGATTGCCACTTAGAAAGCCAATATTTGCCTTCTTTAGAAATGAAATGCATTATTGCAGGGTATGCAATTACCTAGTAGAGAATTAATATTGCTTTTTATATTTCTGTGTATCACACTTCTAGGAATTATAGTTTATTAATCGATCAGTTATATAATAATAATAATCATCGTTTCGTATCAAACAACAGCGGTCTTATCTATCAACGTGAACGAAGTTTGTTGAAATTAGCGTGCGTGATAAAATTAGACGTTTATCTTCTATTATTAATTGTGTAACGGGCCTAAAAACACTGTCTGTGGTTGATTAGAACGTGGTAGAACGAAAACCATGATAAAAGAAAAAAAAATAATCTCGATATGTGTTTAGTAATGTTTAGCTCCATTTCTGCAGTATTTGCATCAGAAAAAATAGAAGGCATATATTTTTGTTAAAACTTTAAATTGCTCAATTTGACTACTTCTACTGTGAATTATTTATTCAGATGCCTCAGCATGCCATTATGTGAAACATTAGGATGACACCACATATATTTTTAGCTGAGGGTAAGAAACAGCTGCCGCTAAAGCAGGGATATTTATGCACAATAACGTAAATCTATATTAATGAGGTGGTAAATAGATATCCATAGATTGCAGCACTCTATACGTGGCCAAACGTCTGTATGGATCACACTGTGTATCCAAACAGCGCATCGTTTTAGCTGTTCTTGTCTATTTTTCGTCCTAACACAGCATGTTACGATTGTGCTGCGTTTACAAATATTAATATCATGATTATGATTGTGATATTCCTTCGCCTTTTATTCGCACCATCTGCTGAAAGACTGTTTAAACACGACTCTAAATTTGCTTGATCACTGTGTGTCGTTGCTCAGCCCCTGCAGACTGTTGTTTTCATACGATGAAGTCGGAGGACGTGCCGTGCGTGTTTTTACGCGTCTGCATTTCCACCCACGCATGAGGGCCGTACGCCGCGTTCAGTTTCAGGCTGTTTCTGCAACTCTCTAGTATCTGTTGTGTGATTTTGTTGAATCGAAGACCTCAACATTGAATCTGGAACTATGTATTTATAAAAGCCTGGAGTATTTCGAATGGTCAGATAGCGACTGGCCGTGAACTTGAAAACTGGTTCCTGTGGTTATGTCTGAGGACTGCAAAAAATGTCCCGCCAAGGTTTAGATCAGCAAATTAGTAACATTTATTTCTGTCGCTGCCACCCAGAAATGACAGTTCTGTTTTCATTTACTTACCCTGTATATTTGTTCCAAATATATTTGTGCTTTGCTTACTCGAAAAAGATGTTTGGTAAAACATCCTAGATGCTCTTTTGCATGCAGTGAAAGTGAATGTGGACTAGGGGTGTCTAAAACTGTGTGTATTCTCAAATCTGTCGAAGCTTACTAAAACCTATTCAAATATTGCAAAGGTAATTTTAACTTCTTGTCTCACACTTGCACCTTTTTTCTTGCAATTTTGAGTTTATGTCTCGCGGTTCTAATTTTGAGATGTGGTAAGGTGTGGTGGAAAACAAAAGATTTATGAGTTGATTTGGAATTGCAAAATATCAACTTGCAATTGTGAGAAAAAAGGTGAGAATAATGAGATAAAAAACACATTTCTTTTTATGTATTTATTCTGTGGTTCAAATAAGTTTCCATACAAATCTTCTGCATATTTCAGTATGGTGCTTCACATTCCGTCAGCAGACATGCCAGATCCAACAGCATTTAGTATCAGCAATGTCAATCTTGGCATCATGCCCTTCAATCAGAGGTCGCATTAACCAAAAATTGTCGGTCATTGCACTGGATCCAGAACAAAAATGAAACTATCACGATTATTTTGCTATGTGTTTGATTATGCACAGGCGACTACACAGAAGTTACAACAGCACATTAAAGAGCGCTGAAATGGTATTTATTGCTTGAATTTGAATTTCCTAATGATATGGACAGAATTTGAAATTTGATACTTTGTTTCATTGCAATTTATTGAATGAGAGGCGCACTATGCACTATTCATTCATCAACTGAAAAAAGCATAGACCAAAAGTTCGACTGGGATTTAAGGATCGATATTGGTCGAAAAAATTTGAATATATTAAAATCACAATACAAAAAAAAAAAAAAAAAAAAAAAAACTATTAAATGTGTTATTATAATTAAAATATGAAAATATAAAACGATGGGTAATATTGGATTATGACAGATTTTTACAACCTTGTCCGTCAAAATGACAGACAATTTTAAAGTCTAACGCAACCTCTGCCTTCATTCATATTTAAATGTTTTGAATTTCCCAATGAAATGGACAGAGTTTGGAATTTGATACTTTGTTTCATTGCAATTTATTGAATGAGAGGCGCACTATTCATTCATCAACTGAAAACAGCATAGACCAAAAGTTCGACTGGGATTTAAGGATCGATATTAGTCGAAAAAATTTGAATATATTAAAATCACAAAAATCACAAAAAAAAAACTATTAAATGTGTTAAAATATAAAACGATGGGTAATATTGGATTGTGACAGATTTTTACAACCCTGTCCATCAAAATGACAGACAATTTTAAAGTCTAACGCACCCTCTGCCTTCATTCATATTTAAATGTTTTGAATTTCCCAATGAAATGGACAGAGTTTGGAATTTGATACTTTGTTTCAATGCAATTTATTGAATGAGAGGCGCACTATTCATTCATCAACTGAAAACAGCATAGACCAAAAGATCGACTGGGATTTAAGAATCGATATTGGTCATAAAAATTAGAATATATTAAAATTTGCAATATGAAAACGGGTAATACGCCGTCTGTCAAAATGATGGACAATGTTAAAGTCTGACGCAACCTCTGCCTTCAGTCATATCTAAATGTACACAAATGTGAAACAGATTTGAGTTCAATTTTGAGTCTATTTTGGTCTGTTTCTGACATCAGCGAGATAGAAACTTGTGTTTGAGTTTGACAGTCTCACAATTCACTTTCATTGTATGCAAACGTTCAGTCCGAGATATAATCAAACAAACTTGAGGGCAAGTAAATGACAGAAAAATCACAGAGTGAAATCACAATTTATGCAACAAGTCACAAATGATCCCTTGGAAAAACCGATTGTACATTATTCTATTTATTGTCGTTTTTTATGTTGTTGTTGTTGATGTATTGATGTTTCTCGATTGTGTACAAATATCATCTTGTGAATTTCGCGGTGTGTGACATTGTGACTGTGGTGATGTTCCCTGTCTAGTGTCTCTCTCCGGACACGCGGCCAAACGCTCATCGCTCACTCCATGATCGCTTTTCAATCGATTGGTTTCTCTATTAGTTTAATACTAGTTGGTTGGTTTAGTTTGTTTAATTCTCCGTAGTATCTGACTGTAGATCGGCTCTCTATATGCTTATGCTAGTTTTACCAACCAAACGTAGAGTTTATAACGTCCCAGACCAGCAACCAAGGGCTTCAGATGTGCTCACGTCATTCACGGTGGTTTTCATCGCACATTTGATTAGATGTGGTGCCGTCGATCACGTATTGTGTGCATGTCTGCGATCGCTAGATTCGTCTCTATCAAGGGCCTCTGTTAAGCACTGTGCTTTGCGCTCGAGATCAGTTTACCAGGTGTATTTTTAAAACACAGCGCCTCAACTGGAGAACAGCGGAAAAGCCATATTACTATCGCTCACACTTTTCCGTGTTTCCTCGTTTTTGAACTACGGAGGCTTATTCGGATGAATTTCCTGTTGCCGCAGGAAATGACGCAGAGCTCGATGGATATGATTTCTTTCTCTAGTTTAAAGCCACTTCTTTTCCTCTATGCAGAGATTATTCGGCACTGTGCACAAGCGTCTCCTCTTGTTAATAACCACTACATGCAAGTATTACGATGCGTTCGGCCAAATGTAACAGAAGCCATAGACGCATAATCATGTCATTTGACTGTCAAATTGGATGTCACAGTATTAAAACATATCAGCCTTGATAATGCTGCAAAAGCTTCGTAATGCTGAAGATTTATCACTATTGGCATAACACAAACACAACTCGGCGTGTTTTATCCTACGTTTAGTTACTGTGTCCGAAACAAATACCACGGAATCTAGCCAAACTAAAAATGAACACAAAAACAAATCCTGTTGAAAATCTGTCCACTTCAGAATAGACGTAAAATGCATAAAGAAAATGAAGCGTATTTTTCGATCCATTGCATTGATTAAAACTACCATTTTCACCTGCACTGTAAAAAAGTTTTAACCAGATTCGACTTAAAAACATAAGTACAGCAGCTTCCTTAAGTTTTTAAGCTAAATCAGCTTAAAACTACAAGTCGGTTTAACTTATTACAATGAAAATGAGTTGATATAACTTGTGAGTTTAAGTAACTTAAGTTGATTTAACTTAAAATCTTAAGGCAGCTGCTAAACTTAAGTTTTTAAGTTGAAACTGGTGAAAACTCACACCTGGATGTTCATTACCAGTTGTGTTCTTTGCTTTAAAACAATAACACTTGGAGGATTTATATGCTTCTTTGTCAAGAAATGCAAAATCCTAAAACTATGCTTCAATTTCTTTTAGTATGATTTTCTTTCCTTTTTTACGTTTTGGCTGATGTTTTGTTCTTAAGTTGTACATACAAATATATTGTGGATTTATAAAAGTGTTTTATTATTAATTAATTTATTTAATGCAACTGTATCTTGTTTTTGGTGTACTGAAGTATGTTTACTAACTGGACAAACGGGGGGACGTTTCTTCATCAGTGTAAATGTAAGTGTGATGCTCAGATCAGGTCTGCTCTGTTGGTTTTACCCTAGATCCTTTTCTATAATCTTCTGTTTTGATAACTGCATAATGTCTTTCTGTCATTTCTTTCTCTCTTTTTTTTTTGTATTTTATTGTAGTGTTGTTCCAAATGCTTGTTCTCTTTCTTAGTAATGCTTCTCAGCATAATATGACCGTTTTGACCGTGTTGTGGTAGCCATGCCTTTGTCATGTCGTGAGATGTTCGTACGAGAGGCCACTGGCTGTAAATGCAAGAAAACCTTTAAGGATCATTCATTTTATGTATGTTTCAAGTTCCCCGTCAGAATGTGAGACTGAGAAATGTGGAATCGTTTGCCTAGAGATTGAGACGCTCACCATCGCTCGCTGTGGTGTGATGCTGTTACTGAGATTGTGAGAAGAGTGGTTTCGACGGTGGTGAAATACGGTGTAGTTTGAGAGAGAGGATTGTAGAGCTTAATGAATACAGAACTGGTGAAAGGGAAATATGGTAAAATAACTTCTGCACAGTGAATCTCACAAAAAATTGTGAAGGCCATTTAGCCCAAAATTAAATATGCATATAATGAATGTGAAATGTATTTTAGGACTATGATTTATTTTGCATTATCAGCTAATAAAAAACATTCTCAGAACATTGTTTAATAATCTAGCAAGATGCAATGTTCTTCCAGTCGAAGATATGCTCAACCAAAAATGACAATTCTGTCATCGTTTACTCACTGTCAAGTTGTTACATTTATTTCTTCTGCACAGATATTTTGGAGAATGTTAGTAACCAAAAAGCTGGCGGTAGGCATTGACTTCCATAGTATGGACAACAAATAGTAATGTCAGTGGCTACCATCAACTCTTTGGTCACTTTTGGGAGAACTGTTCCTTTAATGCTCTCAAATATTGTTTATGAGTTGGTCATAATGTTTGCAAAATGATAAAAATGATAAATGGAATGATCCCTTAACATTTACATAAACAGACATTTTGAATGTTTAGTGAACATTCAGAAAGAACATTTTTATTTTAGAAATGTTAGCCAAAATGTCTTAGAACATCATTTTGTTCGCTGGGTTTTGACCAGATTTGCCTCCAATTTGATCAAATTTAAATCTTGTTATTGCATATCATCATGTCTTGACTTATTTTCCAAACTAATATATATATATATTTTTTACTTCGGGTTAAATATGGTCCTTATTTTTGACCATTTTTTGTGAGATTCACCCATGCATGCTTTATAAACGGTGTTAGTTTAGACATGAACGCATTGTAACTTTATTCTTCTTTATTTCTTGACTTCACATTCCTAAAACGTTGAGGAGGAAAGTTAGAGACTTTGTAGAGAATGTTTGAGCTGAACCGACGATAAACATGTTAGACAAGTTAAGGGTTACTGCAGAAATAGAAAGGTGTAAGAAAGATGAATAGAGAGACATATCATGTATTGATAATATAATGCACATTTGTAGCAGGAGAATTAGAGCCTAAATGAAGAGATGTGTGTGTTAGAGCTATTCTGGTAACGTTTACACTGAGAACTAAAGCATGCTCTAATGCCATGACAAAGTGCCAACTTGATTTGTGTTTGTTCAAAAGCTTACAACAGAGACTTTAATATGCAGAATTATTTATGACTCTCGTTTATGGTTAAAAAGCGTTCGCACCCTAGAGGTTCTGCAGTGTTTAGGCTGGAAAGATGTGGAGATGTGTGAACTGAAGTGGATTGCGGTGCTGTGATAAAGTCGGGTAGACAATAGATACTGAACTTTGGTCGGTCTTAGACTCTTGCTGAAGGACTTCTTTGTTTTGGTCATTGCATATTTATTTATTGATGTGACGCTTTTGTTTTCTAAGTCAGCATAGCAAATTATCGCTTCATGAGACACTTTGGCTTGAACCGTTTTGCAGATCGTTGATGTTCTCGCTGGTCGCACTGATGTTTGAGTCTCATTTTATTCTTCTGACATTAAGTGTTGAAACTCCATGGGCGGACTGCTGTTAGCATTTCTTCAGTAATTATTTTTGCTTTCTTTCTTTTGTCTAACGTCGCAGCAACCAAGTGATGGACACAAGTGTGGAAATCTGTTTGTGAAATAAACCTACAGATGTGGCTTCTCTCTTGGAGTAAATTAGGCTAAACCGAAATGATGCCGTTTTGTCATTGTGCTTAAATGAATATATAAATATTATATTCTATATTAAAATATATTTGCTAACCTACAGATCTGTGTGAGTCGGTTCTTCGTCTCGCTCTCAGATAAAGTCCACAATGAAATGATGGGATGATATAAAATGCACAACACTAGATGTTTTGGAAATACTACATTTATTTGTGCTTGAAAAAAAAAGTGGCCTGCGAGGTTTTAGGATGTATTTTCTATGTAAATATATTTAAAAATGTAAAAAATAATAACAACAAACAAATATTAAATATTTATTGAATGTCTATGCATGTTGTGAAGTAGGGTCTACAGTACACTCTTAAAAATAAAGGTGCTTCATGATGCCATAGAAGAACCTTTTTTTGTCTAAATGGTTCTATAAAGGTCCTTTAACATTAGAACCTTTCTGTGTCACAAAATGCTCTTTGTGGCGAAAGAAGGTTCTTCAGATTATAAAAATGTAAGAAAGAGATGGTTCTTTAAAGAACCTTTGACTGAATGGTTCTTTGTAGGATCAAAAATGGTTCTTCTATGGCATTGCTGTGAAGAACCTTTAAAAGCACCTTTATTTTAAAGAGTGTAGAGTGTAAAACTAATGTATGTGTTCCACATTTCAGTTGTTTAATCTGTTGTGATGCAGTGTAACATACCAAATTGGGCAGATGTCATTTTTGGTAAGCGGTCCTACCAAGCTTGCACTCTTTACTCTCAATGAATTTAATGAATCACTGTGCAGCAGGTATTAGTTATATTATTAAATGCTATGTTGTGGGTTTTAGTGAAATTGGACTAGGAAAGACGTCTTTTGGCCACTATGGTTGAGCTGCACAGGCTGGTTTTATACTGCCCTCATGTGGACAGAAATAGATAGGCTTATAGAAAATTTTCATGAACCTTTGAAGACTGGAATCACAAACAGCAGTGTCTGTTGGAACAGGTTGGACCGGTTAAGTAGCTCATTCATTTCGCTTTCAGTTTGTGCTGCATGTCAAAATCTAGTTTTCTCTGACGGAAACACTCAAGATTCAAATATCACCCACAGGATTAACCAAGTAGAGTAAGTCTTTTATCAATGTTTTGTGTTTTACATGTAAGTGATGTTTTGTATTTACACTGCAAAAAATGCTTTTCTAGCTTAGATTTTGTGTCTTGTTTCCAGCCAAATTATCTAAAAATTCTTAAAGCAAGAAGGATTTTCTAGATGAGTAAAAATTGTCTTGTTTTCAGTAAAAAAAAAAAATCAAAATTAAGTAAATTTTCGCTTGAAACAAGCAAAATAATCTGCCAATGAGGTAAGAAAAATAATCTTGTTTTCTGTTTGAAATAAGATTTTTTTTTTTTCTTACCCCATTGGCAGATTTTTTGGCTTGTTCTAAGCAAAAACTCACTTAATTTTGACTTGTTTTTTTCTGAAAACAGGAAAATAATTTTTACTTGTCTAGAAAATCCTTCTTGATTTAAGAATTTTTGGATATTTTGACTGGAATCAAGACAAGAAATCTAAGTAAGAAAATAATTTTTTTGCAGTGTAGAGTTGTGAGAACAGTCTCTCCTTGTCTTGAACTTCTGTTTACAGCGCTGTGTCACAACAGTCAGAAATATTTTACAAACCTGGCTGATGAAAAGATGGCAACATTTCCAAGTGAGTGTACAATAACCTCAACACTGCCACTGATATGACAACTGAACTCATTGAATTCATTGTTTTGACAGTTTTTACAGAAAAAAAAAAACTTTTTTTTTTTCACAAATTAGAAATCACAGGCCATTTTGCTTATTGCTACCTTGCTTACATCTTTGCATATAAAGTAATTACAAATGGAACTCTTTTCCAAATATTTTGATTAACTAATCATGAAAAGTGTTTAAGCATTGTATTTAGAGGCTGCACTGCAAAAAAAAATCTTACTTAGATTTTTGTTTTTGTTTCCAGCCAAAATATCCAAAAAACTCCTAAATCAAGAAGGATTTTCTAAAATAAAATATAAAGTAAAAATAGTTTTTTTTTTTTTTTTTCAGAAAAAAAAAAAAAAAAAAAGTCAAAATCTGCCAATGGGGTGAGCAAAAAAAAACTTATTTAAAACAGAAAACAAGATTTTTTTTTCTTACCCCATTTGCAGATTATTTAGCTTGTTCTAAGCAAAAACACACTTAATTTTGACTTGTTGTTTTTTTTTTTTTTTTTTTTTTTTTTTTATAAAAACAAGAAAATAGTTTTTACACATCTAGAAAATGCTTTTTGATTTAAGAATTTTTAGATATTTTAGCTGGAAACAAGACAAAAAAATCTAAGTAAGAATTTTTTTTTTTTTGCAGTGTGATTGTGGCCTAATGTCTTTTGAGCGCACAAATGATCTCATTGCAACTACATTTCTGTACTCTTACAAATGCTTTTATCATATATAAGAGTGCAGACACAATGCGAATAGTAATTAAGGAGTGTTGCACTGTGTAATTGACAGCTTGTGGGTTTATAAAGGGAGTGTTTTGCATGATTATAATTTGAAAAAAAAAAAAAATATATATATATATATATGTATTCCCATTCTACAAAGAGTAAAAATGTGAAGTTGACCATTTTGTGAGTTTTTTTGTGACACATCTGTAACAATATAGTATTGTATAGTAGCCTACAATGGCCAGATCAGGTGACAATTGAATTCATGACCCCTTTAAAATAAAAATGCATTTAGCAACGTTGTTTCTTTTGCATCTGATCATTATCACCAAATGTAATACATTCTAGGTGGATCTCCCATTAAAGATGAAGTGCGGGTTGTTCATGTTGAAGACAGTGGAATTTCATTTGAGAAATGCAATTTAACTAGATTCCATGCCAAACTTCTGAACCAGTCCTTCTCCCTGAAAGGTCTTCTTTTGAGGAATGACTTCTCTGTGTATTATCACTGCGAAACACTTATCTATCAAACTTTAAAATCACACCTGACCCTTCATGTGTACTTGATTCCAAGTGATAAAAAAATGATAGAGGTAAGTGATACTGAAATGAACAATGGAACACCTGCTTCTCAAGTGTTGTACTATTGAAGATTTTTATTTTCTTTTTTTTAATGTGTGACATTTCCTTTCCATAGGCTGTTCAAGAAAATGAGACTAACAGCAAAGTTACAGCCAAAAAGCCAGGACCTGAGTCCTCGCTTCAGATGAACAGTTTGTTTTCACTGAGCACAAAGGAGTGTAAATCTGAAGTCAAACCCGAGGTACTTTGCTGATTGTAGTTTCAAAATATTTCCAGTTTATAGTACTATACACAGCATACTACAGTTTTAAAAACAAACTGTTTATTCTTTAAACCTGTAAATCTAATATGTATTGTGAAAAGCGCTATACAGATTAGCCTGCCTTGACTTGACAAATCATAATCTTTGGTTTTATATACCTGAACTCTTTACACACCATTTTATCTTACTTTAAATATCTGTATTATTTCATTATTACTTTTATTATATTATATCATGCCCCTCCCCCCACCAACCCCAAGCCCACCTTCATCAGTCTGTTCTAAACCTTCTCCTTTTCTCTGTTAGCAGTTACAGCTCAAGTACAAGCCTATAATGCCAAATTTCTTTGAAGTGTTCATTGATACTCCAAAAGAGGACTTTTGCCTTCAGCTGATGCCGCAACATCACCCTAAAGTATGGGATGCCAAAATACGTCAAGGTATTATGACAGCAGCTATTTTCACTAAGTGAAAACAGCAGTATTTTCTTAGCGATATGCTATTTTACAGTAAGTGCAAATAGCCATAGATTCTTGTAAAAAATAGCAGTATTTTCTTTGCAATAATATTAGCATAAAGTATTTCCTTTATTTTATTGGCAATAAAGGCGGACTTGAACTTGTGTCGACTGCATTAAAAAGTCCAATGTTATCTAGTCCAGTCCACCATTAAATAATTCAGATAATGTTGTTTCTTTCAGCTGATTACAGCCGGAGTGTTTCATCAACAGGTATGTGACAATATGTGACGTGCATTTGGATCCGTATGCCTATTGCCTCAGTCACTCCGTAACACGTTAATTACTCACCCTCATGTCTTTGAATAAAGCTGTGCTCCAACTTCTTGAGTTGAATTTGAGTCAAATGCACAGGTCTTATAGTGCATGCTTAAATTAAGTCGATCGACCCTCACCTGTCTTTAGATTACTCTTTTGTCTTGCCCTATTTATATCTGTTTCCTGGTTTCGACCTTTGCCTGTCTTGACAATTAAGCTGTGCATTCGGATCCGTACCCCTCTTGCCTCTGTCACTCCGTAAAACATGTTAATTACTCATCATGTGCCTTATGCGTGTATATTTGTATTTATTTTATATATTATAATTAATTTGTATTTATTTGTAGTGTTGTTGTATGCACCAAGGGTTTGAGAGTAATGAAATTTCAGTTCTATGTATGTACTGTGCATGTGTCAGAATTTGTTCTTTCAGTTGTTCTTATATATTGTGATAAATACCATTTTACTTTTTTTTTTTTTTTTTGCATAGATTTCCCAAGCACGAGTGGTAAGTCTGTAGAGTGAGTTCACTTCACAGTTATATTCTGGCATCTTTCACTAACCTTCATGTTATTTCAAACCTGCAAGACTTCCAGTTCATCTTCTCAACACAAATTAAGATATCTGTAATGTTCTCTCTTAATTTTTGTCCGTCAAAACTTCATGCAACCAAAATGTCCAAGCTTCAAAAGGCAGATCATTCTTTGCAATTATTATTCAAATAACAAACTATACTGAGTTAGAGTTAATATGTGACGTTTCATTAACAAATTTCAGGAGGAGCTCGCGCAGATAATTAACACGGCCAATTCATCATCAGCAATCATTCCCTATCCAATCACTCTCCCTATCCAATTACTACAGTCCCTTTAAATAACCAAGCAGTCCTACCTTCAGCTATCTCTGATTCCAGCATCCCTCCCACCCCCCCTTTTTTCATTTCTCTTCACCTCCAGCTAGGGGGGAGCGCTATTGGGTTCGGGCCAAATGCCGAGCTCGGACCCCTCTCCCTGGGCAGGGGGAGTGCCCCGGGCTCGGGAATGACTACCGAGCTCGGAGCCCTCTCCCGGACAGCATGCCAAACACGCTTAACTTTTACGCTGTTTATTATATGCAAAAGCGAACTAGTGAAACTGTGTAATAATATACTGAGTTAATAATCTGTAACACATGTATTTTTTTAAGTTGCTCCAACTTCTTGAGTTGAATTTGAGTCAAATGCACAGGTCTCAAAGTGCATGATTAATACAAATAGTGCATTTTATTTACAATTTATCATTTCCAAAATTCAAAGGGCTCCAAAAAACAAGCATAATAGGTTACAACAATGAGCAGCACAAACAAAAACAAATTACAACAGACTCTGGTACAGTAAGCAGCCAAAAGTAACTTATTTAGCATGTATATTTAATGAACAAGTTAGATGGTACTTGTCACTGGCATAGTGTTTACCTTCATGCAGTTTGTTCTGCAGCACAATGCACACTTAAACATTACATACAGCAATACTAACAGGTATTTTCCTGTACTCACTTACTAACTTAATTTCAGCTTTTATTCTCCTCATCCAGTTGATGCAAAGCATGCTGGGAACTAGAAATCCATCAAATTTACAAAATTAACTACAACTTAATTTTTAAAGACATTCAATTAACACAGTAATTAAAGTTTAAATTACAATATATTCATGTAATGACCAACATTATTATGTCAACTAACTCAACAAAATAATACTGGGTTTAATTAAATTAGTGAATTAGAACCATGCATTTATTTAACTTGTGGTAAAAGTTCCCCTGAATTGCTTTTTACAATGTGCATTTACAGTCAAATGTGCACTTTCTGTCCAGTTATGTAAATCCAAAAGCCTGGACAAATATTTCAAGTAAAACATACTTTTAATTAAAAATTATACCCAGGTCATCAGTCTGTGGATACCCATCGTACTGCAGAGGCTGACAAAGCACAGAAACCAAAAAGATGCACAAATCTTAAAGGTAAGTACAGTTTATGAAAACAGATCAGGCTGTCTGTGTGCAAATTTTTCATAAGGTACTGTTCAGAGGCTTTTCATGAAGATGACAGCATTTTTTTCTTCCAGGTGCTGAGTTTGTGGATCAGCACAGGGCAGAGTTGATCAGAAGGGTCTCACTGGTGGAGCCCATTGCAGATGACATGAAAAGTCTGATTGGTGATGAAAAATACCAAACCATCCTAAAATCACAAACACCACATGAACAAATGAGAAAGCGTATGTCCTTCCTGACAACACATACACTTAAAAAGATACTTTACAGAAGTCTTTTAAAACATGAGCGCTTACTTGTTGAAGATTTGGAACATTCTAGGTAGATGCTCTTCCATGTGTCAGAAGAATAAATTCAATATGGTTTATTATTATTTTACAGCAGACAGGTAATTAATAGTGCAATGTGGTATAGAGTATAATGAGATGTGCAATTTCATGGAATACACAGTGTAACATTCAACCTTATTGGTCGAATTACAATGATTTAAAAGGGGTCAGATTATACTGTGTGAGATTAAAATAAGTGTTTTAAAAAGATGAGACAACAACAAAAGATTAATAAATAAATAAGGTGTATTTACAATATTCACAAGAAACGAAAACACAGTCCTTTTGTCCAGGGCCGTGCAGAGACCTTTAAAGGGGCAGGTGCTCAAAGTATAAAAAGGGCATCTGAAACAAGGCATTAAAGAGCCCCTAGGGTCCATCACCTCATTGTAGGCATCCAGTTAAGTAACAATGTCATTAATAAGACAAATTATGCATTATTTGAAGTTTAAATTACGTTTCAGGACTCAAACAACAGAATCAGTAATATTTTTTTTTCACTTTGTATTGTATTGTATTGTATTGTACAATTTGTATTGTATAGTAAGATTGTAGACAACAGGCTTTACTGCAGAGTATAGAAATAAAACAAACATATTAAGGAAGGAATTTTATTTCACTATTTAAAATATTTTAAATATCAATTTAAGGCAAATTGTGACAGCAGAAGTAAAATGAACAGTATGAGTAGGATTTGACAATGTACAGTAGAATATTAAGGCATAAAATGGCATGATTTATAATTCAGATACAGATTGACACAAAACAAAACAAGATATCTTATTCAATGGAATTTTAGCCTTTATACCATTAAAAAGGGATCAATCGAGTTTATCATTTATTATATTTTTTTAAAACATAAATATTACTGTCTTATTTGTTTAGATTTTTAGAAGGCACATTAACTTCTTTCACATTTACAACTCTGTTTGCTGCAAAACAATGTAGGTCGATAATTGCAATAATTTGACCATAAACAGCTGAAAAAATCTGGAAAAGAAAAAGTCATTCTCTGTCACAAGGGGGCGCTTTAAGAGCGCTGAAATATTAAGGTTTCCCTAGTAACGGCTGTATACAAATCAGCATTAACGCTGTTTATCAGGCAATAAATGAAAATGACAAGGACATGTTTCTGAGGACAGTCGGTTCCCTTCAGATACATTCATATAAAGACATCCGTGCCGCGTTTTGACTTTGAAACCTACAGCATGCATATTTATTCAATGACATCATTGTCTTTTGAAGTTTAATCCAGCCCTATCGCGATTCTCGTCTTTCCGTCCCCAAATGTACGACCTCCTAAATTATTATTTAAGTATTTTCTTATACTATATAACATATTTCAAACTTTTTATGGCCTTAAATTTGATACAACTAAATTGAGGAGTTTTTAGGACCTGCAGGTGCCCTCTGACAGAAGGGCACTTTGGGCATCATCCCCCCCCCCCCTGCACGTGCCTGCTTTTGTCTTATCGGCTTGTTAAGGGTTTAGACTAGAAGGGAGACAGCATGTGCACATCAATCTAACGTTATTTTTTTTTATCACAATGTACAACAATAATACTGTTTTTTTATAGTAAGGGCTAAGTTTAGGGTTGGGGTAGGTGTAGACGTTAAAAAAATACAATCTAATAGGTAGAAAAAATAATTTCATTGTTAGTTTCCGGTCGGAGCTGTATCCCTTCTAGCCACAACCCTTGTTAAGTGGTGACATCATGTGTTCAAGGAATGCACCAACGAATGCTGTTGTCCAAAGTCCAACTCATTTCACTTGAGAATACGATCTCAGCAGCCGTTTATGAGCACTGTTTATTTATTATTAAACATTTAAACTAAACGTTTTCAAATACGAAAAAAAAAAAACATTTTGATTGTTTTATTTATTTTTATTTTCATTGTCTGTCTATCTGGGATTTCGATATGGAGTTAAAAGGCAGGATTGTAATTTTTTTAGTAGCATTATATCACAATGAAAGTGTATAATTAGCACCGTTTGTTGTTTTCCCCTGTCATTTGATAGAGCTTTCGAGCCCGGAATTCACGGAAGAGGTGACGAGTGACGTCAAACTTAACAAAGCGAATAGCTCTCGTAGTCCTTTGATGTCATACACTTTGATCTGCGCAGCGCCGCTTCAAGTCGAACACACCTAGAGCTTCAGGGAAAGCGAAAGATTCTCACCCAAAGAACTCTAAAGGGCACTAAGAAGAACTAGCCTATGCGTGAGGAAACAAGAAAACATTTGTCCACAGATGCAACTCACCAGAGCTTCTGAATTTATACTGCCCTAATGCGGACAGAAAAAAATACCTTTATTTTTTTCTCGCGTCAGTGTTTAATTATTAAATAAATAAACCGGAAATATTCAAGCATTGTGAAGACAGCACTTGTTGGAGCAGGTTCGAATTTTGCTGTAGGCTTGTGGAAACCAAAATCTTTTTTCCACTGCTGAGGAAACTTGAGAAATCGATAGCAGCCACTAAAAAGTAAGTAATGTTTTGTATTTTACATTAAATTATTCCAAAGGATTTGTAGCTGCAAAAACAACGTCTCCATGTTTTGAACTGCTGTGAGTGAACAATTAACCTTAACATGAAACGACATTACCTATTCAGTGTGGTAAAGTTAGTTTTATGTTGGGCATTCACCAAGCAAATTGAAGGACTATCTCAAAAGTGCATAAAAAAATAGATGCATTTCAAGATTGGAAAACACGCAAAGCATGATGCAAATAAAATGTAAAAAAAAAAAAAAAAAAAAAAAAAAAAAGTGAATTACGTGAAAAACATTAATCTTAATTTTAAGATGTGAATACGATATTTACTATGAATTGTTACATTGTTATTATATCATATTCCAACATTTTCTATTAATTGATAGAAACAGGTGTTGATATGGCGCCTTATACTCAGTAACACTTTTAATACATCATACACAACTTGTATTTTAGAAATATGATTTTGTGTTTTTGGTGATTTTTCAAGTATCCAAATCTATATAACTTACTGCTCATGTGACCTGATAATGCCACACCAGTTGTGAAATGTTCACACTATCCTGACACACATCATACACAACTTTGATTGTGGAAGACTCATTAATCAATTAATTAATTTATTTATTTATTTTTTATTTACAAGACATACAGTGGATATAAAAAGTCTACACACCCCTGTTAAAATGCAAGGTTTCTGTGTTGTAAAAAAATCAAACCACAATAAATCATTTCAGAACTTTTTCCACCTTTAATGAAAACCATAACCTGTACAATTTCATAAAAAAACAAACTCCAATTTTTTAGGTGTGGGGAACTAAAAATAAAAAGACTCAAATAATGATATGCATGCTGTTAGGGTGTCATAGTTATGTCTGTTCATGCACTTGGTTTTTCCTATTGTCTCCCCCTATCGATCTGTGTTTAATGGTTTTGCCCTCATCACCGTCATCTGTTTCACCTGTCTGTCATTATTAGTTAAGCCTTATAAGCCTGTCTTTGAGCTCCTCCCATTGTCGGTCTTTAGTTTATGTTAACGTTTGGTGTGTGGAAATTCTTCGTGTTCCTGATCCTGATCTGTCAGATCCTTGGATTATGTTAAAAGACTTTGTATTTGTTAATTCGTGTATCGTCTCGTCTTGTTCAGCACCGCACTGTAACATAGGGTGAGTGAAGTTTGATATTGCATTTTGTCACACAAACCACCACAGCGCACACAGTCTTTCTAATGATAAGTGATGGAAAAACCTGGCCCTTAGATAATCCAAGAGATTGATTAAATCAATAACAGCCCGATGAACTGCTAAGGTGTAAGAAATAAACAATGAATTTCAATTGCGTGTTGAATTAGAAACCTTCTATCAAACAATAGCCTATAAGTGCATGCCTAAATAATATAAAATACATTATACAGTGTATGCTATGTGAAAAAGGCATCCAAATAGGCCTAATTGTTAACTAGGCTGTTAATTTATTGCAGTTATCAACCAACTTTGCAGTGGATGATAGCATAAAAGACATTTAACAACAATAAAAATGAAAGCAAACAAACAAATAAATAAACCTTATGAGAGAACATGACCCGGGACTCCACTAAAATAGTTCAACCTTTAACCCCTCCAATGTTTTAACTAAAACCACACCCTTGATTTGAGCATCTTCTTTTCTTTTCAGTGGCGGTTGAAAAGTGCATGCTGCCTCAAACTGAGCAGATTTGGCTGGTTTTAGAGGGGTTTTGGCCACCTCTCAATATTTTTTGTATATAATTATACAAAGTGACACAGTTACAATTTGTGATAAGTAACTAGTAACTTTTCACTTTTTAACAGTGAAATGCCCTACACTGCTTGCAAATCACAACACTCCTTCCTATTTTCCCAACATGATACCATAGAAAGGAATTTAAAGGGGTCCTATTATGTTATTTTATAATGTCTTAATTTTGTTTTGGGGGTGTAATAGTACATGCTCTCATGCTCGGTGGTTCAAAAAACACATTGTTTTTCACATCATTTACATTTTTACAATACCTTTCTCTTCTGGCACAAATGGCTCGATTAGTTCTGGGTTTGATGAAGGACCGCCTTCCGAAATGTGAAATGTGTTGTGATTGGTTAGCTGTCCCAGTGCTTTGTGATTGGTAAACAGCTTAAACTGTGTTTCAGTAGTGCCACACCCCTTGCCAAAGCAAGTTCCGTCTGCCGTGTTATAGTTAGGGATATATTAAGGTATATATTACAGTAGTGTTGGGTCCGATCGTCAGTCTGCGAGATTGCTGATACATGATATTATTGTGCTAATTTATTTATTTACATACTTAGTTTCATTGCCTGAAACCAGCTCCAGCATAAGGCTAAAAGAAGCCTAATGTCTTTATTTGTATTTAACATGACAACAATTAAATAAAATAATAAAAATAAAAACATTGTACATTTTAATCTAGTCAATGCTTGAGTTTATATATAAATGATAAGGCTATATGTATGCGTGCATGTGATTGTTTCTGCTAGCACACAGCTTTCCCAGTCAAACAAATAAAATATCAATATATCAGGTTGGGTTGGGCAATGTTTGCACAGCATAGCCGTGTAGCACTCATTGAAGCCTCCATCCCTTACCAGTTATGTTTGTCTTGGTGTGGAGGTGAGTGGTGATGAACAAATAAAAGAATTTACAGCTAATTCTCCAATAGGCAAATACAGATAATTTGTCTCGCTAACATCCATGATTCATGACCTACTATGTAATAAGTTAGCTAAAGTTTAGCTAAGGCAATATATCATGGGCATACAGGCTAACTCAAAGGAGAAACAAGAGCTGGATACAGTACAATTAATAACATCACCAGAATCGCAACATTGTTATGCAAAAACTGAACTTGGATTCAATCATAAAACTGAAACCAGAGCATAAAGAAGATTTAGACTGTATTTTAAGCTTTCAAAAAGTAACTAAAGCTGTGCAAGAGTTGAAGTAGCTCCAGGAGTAGATGGGCTTCCTTCTGAATTTTTTTAAACATTTTTGGGGAATTATTAAGGTTATTAACTTTTTTAAATAATTTGATAATAATTGAAATTATTTTATATTCAATACAGATAGGATGTCTACCTATGAGTTGTAGAAGAGCAATTATTTCTTTATTACCAAAAAAAGTGATCTTACTTTGCTTAAGAATTGGAGGCCTGATGCATTATTGACGACAGATCATAAGATTTTCTCTAAATGCATTTTGAATAGATTGAATTAATATATTGGTGAATTAATTCATAAGGATTAGTCTTATTGTATTAAAATCAGGTGCATTAGAGATAATTTATTTCTTATAAGAGATGTTATTGATTATTCAATGTTAAATAATATTGATCTAGGAATACTATCCCTAGACCAAGAAAAGGCTTTTGACAGAGTCAATTACTTTTATTTGTTTGATGTTTTAAGTGCATACGGCTTTGGAAATGTTTTTTTTTTTTATGGATTAGATTGCTTTATGAAAAAGCGGAATGCATTGTAAAAGTGTTTTAAAAATAAAAAAAAAATAACCCAATGAAGTATTGGGTAGGTGTAGAGAGGATTATTGTCCCAATAAGGTGACATCCATTTAATCATTTTAATTAAAATATAACTGACACTCAATATTATTACTTCATAGTGTTTTATTATGTACTACAATAGTCAATAAAAGTCCAGATAATTGCCACTATTTGCGATAAGTAGTATACATAGCAGACAATCTAAATAGAATCTATAGCTATTTGCACTTAGTGTAAACATTAAGGGACATTTATATTTATGTTTATATTTTGTTTATAAGTTTGTCAAAGTCAAATGTGGTTTTAGCATTTTCACACACATCTGTATATATGTAACATAAAGTGCCTATAGAAAATCATCAAACCCCTATAAAATAGTTATTTTATTTGTCATACAGCCTGCAATCAAACCCCATTCTTACTTTTCCAGCTTTATTTAAAATTTTGTTCTTACATCAAACCAATGAAAAAACAAAAAAACAAAAACAAAAAAACACAAAACAGTTGTGCAAATTAATAAAAAAATGAAAGAAACAGAAAAATGAAACAAACAAAAACTTAAAGGGGCTATATGTAACTTTCTGAAATTTAAACTCGCGACTGACACCTGTGGCCAAAAAACGGAACTGCTCTTCCTTTCTGCTCACTCTCGCAGAGCGCGCTCGTACGTACACACTTCACAAGTCATCCGCTGCAAAGAAGTCAACATTATGTTTACAGAGGTAAGAACAGTCAAATACATATATTGTTTGAGAAACTAAGTTTGTTTGCAATAATAGGCTAATTGCTGACTAGCAGTGGTGGCAGAGTGATCTGAAACGTTTAACATGAACGTGCTTGATGTCACATCCGCAGACAGCGCGCAAAAAATCTGACCCGACAGAAAATAGGAAAAATAGGATACAGGCTTATAGGTGCACCCACTATGAGCTGACAAGGTGTCAGTATGCTCATCAGGAGATGTTTGAGTCATAAATGGTCAAATAAAAAGGCTATTGTTACATTTATTTTGGGGGAAAAGTTACATATAGCCCCTTTAAATTATAAATACAGAGGTAAAAGTCATCAGCCCCTTGATTTAATACATTGTAGAGCCACCTATTGTTTTAATTATAGCCATCAATCTTTTTGGATATGTCTGTACTTGTCACGGTAGTGCAGGAATGCACAACACAAAGTAGAATCAAAATGCAAAGTCTTTAATCAATCCACAGGCAGGGTATACAACAGGATGAGAGGAACAGGAAGGTTTATGTAGATGTAGTTACACAATAGCCCCCCTCCCTAAAATTTTTTAGCACCAGCCGCCACTGACAGATAATGGCTGGACAACACAAAGTCTATACAGATGGACGGGATTCCTGGAGGAGGACGATTAACAGAGTCTAGGGTGGTGATGACGACGGAGGAAGGAGTCAAAGAGGAAACGGAACATTCCAGGGAGGTAATGACGGAGGGAGGAGCCAAGGAGTAGAAAGGAGGGGTCCAGAGGAGGAGGAGCCAGGTGAGACCCAGGCTGCAGCCATGATGGTGGCCCACGGTGGAGCCAACAGATGGAGGAGCCATGGTGGAGGAAGGGCTGATGACTCCAGGGGGCCAACCGATGGAGGCGGAGCAGGTGGTGGATCCGGAGGGCCAAGTAGGAGCCCAAGGCTCTGGCGACCAAGACGGAGATCCGGAGGTCCGCGGTGGAGCTGGAGCAACAGAAGACTGAGGTGGAACCGGAGGGAGGGAGAAGCCCAACGGAGCCAGCGGGACGGAGCGATGAGTCCTGAGGCGATGGCGGGACTACACCGACCAAGGCGGAGCTGGAGAGACGTGGAAGCCCAGTGGAGCTGTTGGGCCTATGGGCAACGGTAAAGATGAGGGAGCTGAGAGCCGAGGTGGAGCAGCAGGGTCAGAGGGCCGAGGTGGAGCCCGTGACTCTGAGGCTGGAGGTGAAGACAAGGGATCCTCCAGCTATGATGCCGATAGAGACTGGCAGACCTGCGGTGAGCCCACTGCACAGATGGTGGGCTGAGGGTGAGCAGAGGGGCTGTCAGGACACAGCAGTGGCATGGCAGATGCTGCATGGCAGAAATGGGCAAAAGGGGGATGGTGGGTGGGAAACCCAGGCAGGCAGGTAGTTCATGGCAGGTAGATAGTTCGGTATCAAAATCCATTAATTCCCTCCAACTCAAGCTCACCCTCAACAATGGTGCAGCCCCTCTTGTTCTACGTTGACTCCCACTGTCGTGGACATTGTTAGTGGCTCTCACACCTGGTCGGATGTGATGGGCTCTGGCTTTGGGGCGCTCCACGGCTATGTCGCTTCGCTAGGCGATGGCTCGTTGGTCTCTGGCTCTCTGTCCGCAATGGGATCCAGCTCTTGTTCCGCAAGTCGGGGTGTGGGTTAGATGGGCACTGGGTCGGGGTGCGAGATGTCTGTGAGGTGTGGCTGAACGAGGTTGCTGTCCTCCTCCGCTTCACCTACAGAGTACGTTGAACCGTAGGCATGTAATACGAGGTTAATGTATTGTTGTAGGATCCAGCAGGGATCTCCGTATGGCATTATGAAGTGGAGATCATCATCCAGCCCACCCCTCCATTAGGCAGATGCTGGCGCGGTGGCGGGTGCCGACAAACTCCTCTACGTAATCCTCCAGATCCATGCCATTCTGGAAGATGAAGGTCGTTGTACCATCCAGAATGGGGTTGCCTCTCCTTGGGGCGATGTTGATGGAGGCAAGTTTCATGATGGTAACAAGGAAAAGAAAAACTGGTGAAAAACGTAAAAACAAAATGAGGGGGATTTCATCATTTACTTTACTGTATTAGGTCTGGCTATCTGTTACGGTATGTGCAGAAATGCGCAACACAAAGTAAAATAAAAATACAAAGTCTTTAATTAATCCACACACAGGGTAAACAACAGGCAGGGATGACAGGAACGGACACACGCACACTCTTGGTAACCTTGTAGCTGGACAAAGAAACATCAACTGAAACAAACTTATAAAGGGCTGCGGGTTGTTACAGTACTAGCTTTGCACACCTTTGCACACATTCCTCCTTGAGTGGCAATGGACAGCTCTCTTCAAATCCATCCACAGATTTTTTTTATTGGATTTAAGTCAGGGCTCTGTCATGGTGACTCAAGGACATTCACCTTCTTGTCCTTAAGCCATTACATTGTTGTTTTGGCAATATGTTTAGGGTCATTGTCATGTTGGAAGGTGAATGACCTGTCCATCTTTAACTGTCAGGAGAAGGATGCAGGTTTTCCTCAAGAATTTGGATGTACTTGGCAGCATCCATTTTCCTGACCATCATCCAGTCCCTGCTGAAGAGAAACACCCCCACAACATACAGTAATGCTGCCACCACCATGCTTCACAGTAGGTATGGTGTGTTTTGGGTGGTGTGTTGTGTTTGCTTTTCGCCAAACATAGTGCTGGAGTTTAGTCCTAAAAGGTCAATTTTGGTCTCATCAGACTATTGGTCTCATCTGGCACCTTTTGCCAGAAGGAATCAGACTCTTCCAAAGTGTTTTTGTGTAGCACAAATGAGAAAGGCTTCTTTCATGCCACCCTGCCATACCAGCCAGCTTTGTGTAAAGCTTGGGAGATAATTGTCACATGTAAGACAGACAGACCAGACCCAGTCAGAGTCATTCACTTTGGATGGATGGCCTGAACAAGGCAATGTGCTAGTGGTGCCATATGCTTTCCACTTCTTAATGCAGGGCTGCTCAACCCTGTTCCTGGAGATCTACTATCCTACAGAGTTCAGCTCCAACCCTAAACAAATACACCTGAACCAGCTAATTAACCTCTTAAGTAGCACTTGATAATTACAGACAGCTGTGTTGGAGCAGGGCTGGAACAAAAGTCTGCAGGTAGGTAGATCTCCAGGAGCAGGGTTGAGCAGCCCTGTCTTAATGATTATCAGAACATTGCTCCGAGGGATAGCTAATGTTTTTTTTTTTTTTTTTTTTTTGTAGCCTTCTCGTACAACCTTATCCTGGAGGTATTTTGAAAGCACTTTCCCAACTATGGTGAATTCTTTGCCATACCATGCACTACTAACAGTGGAATATTTAAGAAACAGCTGGTTTTATTCAGAAGTAATCAACATTTTGATTACTATTGATGTCAATGGTGTTTAATCTGGAAGTTGATTGCTTGCACCTGAGCAACCTCTAGAATTTTTTTTTTATTATATTTTTACTTGAATGAAGAGAGTTATAATGTACGGTGAAGCATTGCTGCCACACACATATTTTTTTTTTTTCCCACTTAGCTATGTTGTTATAACGACATCTTTTCTCGTTATAACGACATCGTTTCTCGTAAAAACGACATCTTTTCTCGTTAAAACGGCATCTTTCCTCTTAAAAACGACATAATTATCTCGTTAAAACAACATCTTTTCTCGTAATAACGAGATATTTTCTCGTTAAAACAACATCTTTTCTCGGAATATATGACAAGCCAATCCTTCCCATTAACTTCAATGGAGAGAGGACGCATACAAATACCACGCATCGTCTGTTTTTTTATATATATATATATATATATATATATATATATATATATATATATATATATATATCACGCATCATCTATATAAAAGATGATGCATGGTATTTGTACGCATCCTCTCTCCATCGATAAATGCAGTTTGTACTATTTCTAAAACGCTTCTTTATTAAAAAACATTGTTTTCTCAATACTTTACCTATACCGCTGTGAAGGAAAGAGCGCGCAATCGATCATCGAGGCATCGATGTCAACCTTTTCAGCACCTCCACCATGGACAGCACCTGCTAAGGTCGCACTTAAGAAGGTTTACCTTAAGCAACATCCAAAGGTTTAGTTCTGAGAACACACGTAGGAAAGGTACCTGTAGTTAAGGTATACCTTTTGAGCCTTTGTAGCGCGCTAAGAGACAACGTTATCGGAGAACGCAGCCCAGATCAAAACTGTTATTTCTGAATAATCAACTCTGGGCTTGGGATATTATTTAAGTTTGATTTAACAGCAAATCGAAATACGATCAGAAGGAAATAAAAGAGAAATTATATTTTACAGCAGCAGGTTGTATTTCTTATAATACAGCATATTGCTGTAAACCGCAATGCTTTCTGGGGTGATGCGGTGGTTTGATGCAAAAATACAGCTTATTGCTGTAAAATTTCAACTCTAAAGAGGCGGGATTATCTTCAACGGTCGACATTCGGGAGCAGCAAGAAGAACCATTCACAGCTGTGGTAAGTGACTTATTTCTGTTTTATTTTTCACATTTCATAACTGTAGTGGTATATTAAGGTGTCATAAACATTTGCGGTAACCGCAGATTAACAAATCCTCCGTCCACGGAGCACGAGAGAGACTTGTGCGGGGATTCGGCACCGTGGTCACGTGAGGATTTTACACATTCCCCGGCCTCATATCGGCTATAGGTGTAACATCTCTGGGTTGCTCCGTAGAATTACAAACTTCATTGACAAAAGTTATGATTCACGGCGACGTTGTGCTATTCAGCACACTTTTTCGTTATTATTTTATGATGTAAAACAAATTTGCACAGGCAGGCATCTGTTAACACGGGCGCCGAAATAAAACACGTACTGAAGGCTCGCAACTCGCGGTCAGCCGCTCACGGAGGATGTGTGTGTCACGTAAACTCTGAATGGTGCTGTTAAAGCAGTTAACGTAAGCAGTGAGATGTGCGAGGACCTTTGATAACTTGCTAATTCGCTTATTGTTTGAATGTAACGTTAATGCTTTTTGCTAACTTTTATTTAAAGAATGAGTTAATCCAGCCTATCTGTCTGGCCTGTTCGCAGCATATTACATATTCTGGACTAACATTAACGTTACAAGGAGGAGACAGACGGAGCTTTGGAGTTCATTCAAAGGTAATAGTTGCATTCTAACAATCTGAGTACCTGCATTTTACATGTAGATATGATAGAATATGTTTCTCAACTCAAGTAGAGAGAGTTTTTTTTTTTCTAGGGAGAATAATTCAGATGTACAAAAGCTAAAACTAATGTGAATTACATATTGTCTGCTTCCTGACTGTTTTGTAGACATTTATCCTGAGAGAGAAACAAAGAAGTTGAAAGGCAAAGACCCATCTAAAACGACAGGGCACAGAAGAAACCAGTTAAAGTGAGCCCAAGTCTTCTTTGCAATGCGAAGGAATTTCAGTGGAATTATTGACATGTAAGTACACATACACCAAGATCTTTTTCGTTTTATGTTATTTTATCCTTTATCTACACTAGCGTTCAAAAGTTTGTGATCAGTAGGTTTTATGTTTTGAAATAAGTATCTTCTGCTCATCAAGGCTGCATTTAATTGATCAAAAATACAGAAAAAATATAATGTGAAATATTAATACAATTTTAAATGTTTTATCTATTTTAATATACTTTAAAATGTAATTTATTTCTGAAATTTCAGTATCAATACTCTAGTCTTATTACTCCAGTGTCACATGATCCATGAAATTATTGTAAATGCTAAATTATTATCAATGTTAGAAGCAGTTGGGCTGCTTAATATTTTTAATAACCTGTGATACTTTTTTCAGGATCCTTTCATGGATAAAGTGATTGTAAAGGCTTATATGTTTAGATAAAAGTTATATTTTAAATAACTGCTGTTTTTTTAAACTTATTCATCAAAGAATCCTGAAAAAAGTATCACAGGCTCCAAAACATACACTGACAACTTAACATTCAATAACATTGACAATAAATCAGGATATTGATAATAAATGAGAATGATCTCTAAAAGATCATGCAACACTGGTGTAATGATGCTGAACATTCAGCTTTGAATCTTAGAAATAAATTATATTTGAAAATATAGTAAAATATAAAACTTATTTTAAATTGTAATAATCTTTCACAAGTTTACTGTTTTGTTTAAATAAATGCAGTCTTGATGAACATACACAACTTTTTTTTTAAAAGAACATTAAAAATCATACTGATCTAACTGTAACACACATCACTCTCTCTGCCTTTGACTGTATCTGTCATCCCTCTGTCTGTATCTGACTATGTCATTGTTTTGTAAAATATCTAATGTATTGTCCTTTTTGTTCTTTTCTATATTTTTAGCCACTTTTTGCATCCTGGGATGGGGGAGCATCTGGAGCTGAACTGTTCTCCTTTTTTTATCAGAAGTTTTGTTGGACTCACTTGAGGCCTTGTTGTTTGGCCATGTTGGACTGTTCATGAAATTGTTAAAATTCATCACTGTCTTTGTGGTATTTAGAACCATTTAATTATGACCATGTTGGTTAACTTGATGTTGGTTAAACTTTGGCTAAATATTGGTTAAACTTAAAGTTTTGCAGGGTTATATTAGCCTGGAAAAATCCAGACCCTAATCTATTAAGATTAAGGGTCTGGGATCGAGCAATGAAAACTGCCTAACACGAGGGGTGCAAGCATGCATTTGAAAATCTAACTGCACGCAATTGGATAACGCCACGACCAATCACAACAATACACGCTTAGCTACCAGCAGAGCTAAATGATGTTTCATTAACAAAGTTCGGGAGAAGCGCGTCAGATGCTTAGCGTAAACATCACAAGTCAATCAGCGCTATAGGTTTAAATACAGCTGACTCACCTCAATTCACTCGATGGTTTATCAGTAAACCTCCACCACCCCATCTCATCACTCTGAGTTCTCACTACTCCTATTGGGGGGTAACGTACTCTGGGTTCGGGCCACTGCCGAGCTCGGAGCCCTTCACCGGACAGCACGCCAAACATGCACTACTATTCTCCGGCTAATTATATGTAAGTGTGAACTCGCGAACTGATAGATTAAACTCTTGCCGTATCCAGTCGGCAAAACAGCAAAAACGTCCTTCTTGCAAAGGAACGATTCGAGTTTTCGGTTTTCTGTTCCTCTTTTATATGAAAAGCCAAGTCTAACTCGTTCATTGTAGCGGCCAAAGCCGTTTCAAACAACTTGTTGTTCATCTGTAGCGACAGCGATCTTTCAAAGTTTACTACATGATTTGGACATTGCAGTGCTGTCATCATCAGCTTAGCTCGCCTCTGGCCCGCCTACATCAGATACACCGATTTGATTGGTTCCCACTATTGCTTACGTATTGCAGTAACCTGCATCATTTCTCGATACCAGAGTGTCTTGCAGAGACAATTCATATTGTGCTCTCGTGAGACTTCTGGATTTCCAGGGTAGGGTTATATGTTTCAAGTAAATATTTTCATGCCCAATTTATTTTGGAATTCAGAATAATACTAAATACTCTGCTCTGTGACATTTCTTTCATGCAAATTTGAGAGTTGTATGTTAAAAAAAATTGGACCTGTTTTTCAAGATTAAGATGTGTCAAATTATTATTATTTTTGTTTTTATTAAATAATAGGTGCACAGAGTTTACATACTATACAACACTTTATGCAGTTAAATATTGTTTAAAGCTTATGCAGTTAATAAATTGTTTAAATTGCTTGTCATTAATATTCAGCAATCTGGAAAATAAATACTGCAAATAAAGTAGTATACTGTAAAATAAACCTCAACAATGTAAAAAAAAAATACAGTTATTTGTTGTAATCAGGAAATACAGGATGATGCTGTAAATTAAAATTACAGCAATGCTGCTGTAAATATTACAGTAACCGGCTGGCAACCCTGCTGCCAGTATTTTACTGTAAAATTTACAGCAAATTTTTTACAGTGTTATTACGAGAAAATATGTCGTTTTAACGAGAAAAGATGTCGTTTTAACGAGATAATTGTGTTTTTACGAGAAAAGATGTCGTTTTAACAACATAACATCTCGTTTTTACGATAAAAGATGTCGTTTTAACGAGAAAAGATATTGTTATTACGAGAAAAGATGTCGTTATAACGACATAGTTGAGTGGGAAAAAAAATTTGTGTGTGGCAGCAATGCGTCACCGTAATAATGTGAACGTGCAGCTCAAAAAAGTTAGACTGAATTTATTTACTTGTTTTTTTCCCAGGGTTTAATGTGACAAAAGGTAAAGGATTTCACAGGGTATGATGGTTTTCTATATGCACTGCATATGCGACAACTTCTACTTCTGAGACTGAGAGAGAGTAATGTTGACATGTTGACCTCCCCAATTCAAATCAAAAATATTTGTATTATTTTTGCATAATGTAAATTCTAGGAGGAGGAGGTATGGTGACCCATACAAGGAATTTGTGCTCTGCATTTAACCCATCCAAGTGCACACACACAGTAGTGAACACACACCCGGAGCAGTGGGCAGCCATTGCTGCAGCGCCCGGGGAGCAGTTGGGGGATCGGTGCCTTGCTCAAGGGACTCACCTCAGTCGTGGTATTGAGGGTGGAGAGAGTGCTGTACATTCACTCCCCCCACCTACAATCCCTGCCAGACCTGAGACTTAAACCTGCAACCTTCGGGTTACAAGTCCGACTCTCTAACCATTAGGCCACGGCTGCCCCTAAACTTATTTGGAATAATAAATTATATGTGCCCTAATATACTGTCATGTCCAGGTTGCTACCATCTTCCAGTTTACCTCAGTTTACATATTTTCATTCGTTCTGTTTTTCTGTCTGTCTACTTTTTCCACATACTCACTCAGCTAACAAGACATGACCTGAAAAAATCCCTGTTACCAATGATGGAAGGTCACACTATACCTTCATTTAAGGGTGGGACAATACACATTTCAAGTGAGGTCATAGATTCCCTTTCACTTCTTGATATTGTGTGGTCCAATAAGTTGGAGGATGAAAACATTGACCCAGATCATGCCAAGCAAAATGAAGCTGATTTTCTCAAAGGAGCTCCGCCACAGTGGTTGAATTTTTATTGGTCAGAGAAAGAAGACACTTCGTTTGTAACGAGGAATGGCTACAATGATTTGATACAGCTGGTCAACAAAAACAAAAGGAAAATATGGAGTGTGATCGATATGAACTTGCTTTACCAGCCAGGAAGTGGGGGGTCAACCCTCGCAATGCAGGTTCTTTGGAAATTTCGAAAGGAACTCAGATGTGCCAGAGTGACAAACTCTACCCTAGATGTTACAGAGCTTTCAAAGCAAGTGGTTAAGCTTTTTCTGGTGGGAGATGATCATGATCAGAACACTGTGCTGCTCTTGCTAGACATCAAGGAAAAGATGAATGAAGATCAGCCATTTAAAAGAGTTCTACAGGACAACCTGATCAAGGAAATAAATGGGCAGAATATCAAAGCAAACATTCCTGTTGTGATCATTTTAAATTGCATCATAATGGACTTTACGCGAACAGATGAGCTGAGCCTTGAGGCAAGCTTGTCTGAAGATGAAGAAAAAAGACTAAGGGAAAAACACAACATTGTTACTGAGAAACACATGGGACATGAAAAGTTCAGGGGCTTCAACAGAATGCTTGGAAATTTTATCATCCCATACAATCACTCATTTCCAAAATGTGTTGAAACCTTCACTTACTCCCCAAAATGCTGTATGGTCTCAACACCAAATGGTGCCAAAATCCAAGTAAAAAAACCCGAAACTTTCTCCAAAACCTGCCTTGACATACTATGGACAAACATGTACGAAGATATTCCTTTTGATCATGTGTCTGCCAAGGAGCTGGAGTGTGAGTTTCTTACAGGTGCTCAACCCCAGTGGATGAACTTTTATTTTTCAGAACATGAAGGCTCCCTGTTTGTCAAAAGAGACCTTTATGACTCTTTGATTCAGCAGATCAATGTGCAACGAAAGAGCCAATGGAATGTGACAACCATCAATCTGTTTCATCACCCAGGTAGCGGAGGATCAACACTAGCCATGCAGGTGCTGTGGGACTTGAGGAAACAGCTCAGATGTGCCAAACTGAAATTAAAAACATCTGACACAATGAAAATTAGAGACGACATCAACAAACTATTTGATGAGGGAGGGACGAAAAATAAAAACACTGTGCTTCTACTCCTGGATGTGGGGGACGAAGGAAAAAAAATATCATACCGTTTGCATAAAGAGCTAGATAAGAGAATTGCTGGAGATAATATTCCTATGCTCATCATCATTAATGTAGAAAGCAAGAAAACAATTCACAAAAGTCCCTGTGTGAAACTCAAAATGGAACTTTTACCAGAAGAAACAATTGTGTTTAACGAACACAAGCCAGTGATCAAGGACAAGCATGGAGAGGATTCAGAGAAGTTTCATGGATATAACATAATGCATGCAAACTTCAGAAAGGAGTTTGTTAAAAATCTAGTCAAAAAAGACCTACAACATTATGCCAAGGACAACAAGACTTCTACAAACACTAAACTCTTCTCATTTTTAGCCCTGTTAAATTCATACATCCCAGGCTCCTACTTGCATGGACATCTGTGTCAGGAATTTTTTGTAAGTCAGAAGTCTCCTGCAGTTTCATTCGAACAGATCATGACTCCATTCATGGATCTTTTGGTCACATACGAAGCAGAGCACCGTGAGGACAGATGTGTCCGTATTGCTCATCCTATGATTGCTGATGCTTGTATCCAAATGCTGTTTGCCTGCGATATGCCAAGAGGTGAAATAATACACAATTTTCTGTATTATATTGTAAAAGTATTAAGGAAGCAGACTGACTTCCAACACATTTGCAAAGACATTCTGATCACAAGACAAAAAGGAGGACAAGAACATGACAAGTTTTCAAAACTCATTCTTGACATAATGGAAGAAGGCAAACAAATGAACTGTGCACAGTGCATCAATGTGTTGAGATTTGCCTTAAATCTGTATAATAAAGATGCCTTCTATCCTCAGGCTCTTGCACGGTTCTATTATATCAAACTGGCAGACTACAGAAAGGCCGAAGAGTTTGCAAAAGATGCCATTAAAAGAGATCCAAAGAATTCTTTTATTAGAGACACTTTGGGACAAGTTTACAAAAACAGACTGAGAAACACAGTCAAGGATAAAAGCTCTCCAAATTATGCTCTTAGAGTTTTGGAGCATGCAGTTTCTGCTACTAATGCATTCAAAGAGGAGACAAAAACAGCTGAAGATGAGCAGGAATCAGACAGTAGCGGCAGTAATGCTGTCAACACATTTAATATCAGGGGAACATTTGGGTTTATCCAAGTCATCAAGATTCTTTTTGATTCTCTCACACAGCATAGTTCAGAGTGGGCAAACTTCCTGAGAGGGAAAACATCTGTCACATCTCTAGGATCTTCATTTAAAGACCAAAAACTAAAAAAATACCATGATTTCCTCAAGAACCTTAAAGATGAAATCAAGGAAAAACATCGTTTTTTTCAGTGTTATCTGACATATTCAAAGCCAAGCATTGAAAAAGAGGAACCATCATACTTTCGTCGAGACGTTGATGATTGCTACAGGAAGTATGTGATGCAAGAGGGACAGGCTGCCCAAAGTGAATGGCAAGATCTTGAAGTGAAACAAGCTAGTACATTTCCAGGTTTACTGCATATCTTAAACCAGGACACTTGTGAAACTGAGTTAGAGGTGATCCTCAGACACAGCAGGACTATTTCTGAACAGGAAAATAGTCTTGAGGCTACTCAAAATTATATCCTTGCCAACATCATTCTGTGCAACAAGTCACCCACATCTCAGACCATCATCTCAAAGCAAGCACTTCAGCAAAGAATACGGATACTCTGGCAGGCAGAGAAAAGGCACAGGGACCCAGAGTTTTATTTGTTACTCCTCTTGTTGTTTTGGCCTGATGGAGATCAACTGGCTCAATGGACACCAAACCTTGCAGAGTGTGTAAAATATATGCATCAAGCCTATGAGAGGAAATACAGAAACCACCTTCGCTCACGTTACCTGGTGCCTCTCTTTTTCCTGGGAAAAGGTGAAAATTTGCAGAGACTGGTGCACAGATCAAAAGTAGACCAACATGAAATGAATGTTCTAACCAAAGGGGATGAGAAAGCTGAAATCCAGGATCTTCAACGTGTCAACGGTGAGGTTAGAGATCACAAGGTTTTTGCTCTGAGAGGAGCTAACCAGATTGACGTAACTCCTCACCATCCAGCCAGTGTGCGTGGTCATGGCCCTGTTTCATTCTACCTTGGCTTTAACATTAGAGGCCCTGTAGCCTACAACATTAGACGTGAGTAATAATTCTATAATTTGATCATTATCATTATTAGTATAAAGCAAAAATATCACAAATAAATTAAATATGAAATCCCGGATTATTTTTTTGTTCTTTAATCTTTTTATTATTTTTTGTAATACACATTGTAATACATTTTGTTAAACTTCCATTGGTCTTTTATGGACAATGTAAGTAGCATGAATGGCAATCTGACTTGCTAAACTAGAACCTATTATTTGCATTGACCTTGCATTATATCAGAGATCACTGTTCCTGGGACATGGAGTTTCAAAAAGGAACCTTATCTATTCAAATGAGGAACTTTTGGATTTTTTTTTATGTATTTTTTTTAATTGTTGTTAATCTGTTGTATTGTCCAGCCTCACACAGACAATGTCGAACCTGTGCCAGTGTTAGGGTAAGTGAAGAGCAGTTACCTGAACTGAAATCATTTTATATCTGTATCTACATTTACATTAAATTAATTTAGAAAATAAATGTTTGTTTAGTTATAACTGCTGAAATGTAACTGATCTTGAACTTCTTGTTTCAGGATTCAACTGAATGGGACCTGATTGAACCCTCTGTGATCTCAGAAGATGCACAGAACCAGAAGTACAGGTGCAATACCTGATGTGTCTTTTCATGTCTTTTTTGTATATACTGTACATATTTTATACATATAGAAACGGTACTCCTAAATTGATCTTTGTATTTCAGAATAAATCTTGCATCAGGGTGTTATGAATGCAGCAGGACTGGTCTTCGTATTGAATGCTCTTGTGAGGTTCAGCTTGAGTATTTCATTTGTGACTGGGAATGTGTAGGTGATTCTCCAGAAATGAAGCGTTTTACACCATGCGGCCCCTTGATGGATATTATCGTCATCTCAGGAAAACTAAAGGAAGTCTATCTACCCCACTTTCTGTGTTTAGGTAATTTTTCCTAAATTTTGTAATTTTTTTAATGGGGTCTCGAATTCATTGTTTTACTGTTTTTACAGAAAGGTTTTTTTTTCTTCAGAAAACCTGTCACAAATAAGAAATCTGCAGGTCATTTTCTACCTTGCTTGTGTCCTTGCAAATCTGTAAATACAAATGGAACTCTTTTTCAAACTCATGAAAAGTGTTTAAGCATTGCATTTAGGCTGCACTGCAAAAAATTCATTTCTTAGATTTTTTGGTAACACTTTACAATAAGGTTCATTAGTTAACATTAGTTAACCACATCAGTTAACATGAGCTAATAATGAACTGCACTTCTACAGCATTTATTAATCTTTGTTAATGTTAATTTCAACATTTACTCATACATTATTAAAATTTTGTTAACATTAGTTAATGCAGTGTGAACTAACATGAACAAACAATGAACAACTGTATTTCCGTTAACTAACGTTAATGAAGATTAGTAAATACAGTAACTAATGTATTGCTCATGGTTAGTTCATGTTAGTTAATACATTAACTAATGTTTAACTAATGAACCTTATTGTAAAGTGTTACCGATTTTTTTGTATTGTTTGCAGCAAAAATCAAGGATTTAGGGATTTAAAAAAAAAAAAAAGTAAAATTTGTTTTCTTTTTTCCGGAAAAAAAAAAAAAAAAGTCGAAATTAAGTTTTTGCTTAGAACAAGAAAAATAATCTGCCAATGGGGTAAGCAAAAAATAAATAAATAAACAAAAATAAAAATCTTTTTAAAAACAGAAAAAAATCTTTTTTTTTACCCACTTGCAGATTATTTAGCTTGTTTCAAGCAACAACACACTTAATTTTTTATTAATTATTATTATAATTTTTTTTTTTTTTTTTGAAAACAAGAAAATAATTTTTACACATCTAGAAAATCCTTCTTGATTTAAGAATTTTTACATATTTTGGTTGGAAACAAGTAAAAAAATATATATATATTTTTTGTTATTTGATTTTTTTTTTTTTTTTTTTTTTTGCAGTGTGATTGTGGCCTAATGTGTTTTGAGTGCACAAATGATCTCATTGCAACTACATTTCTGTAATCTCACAAATGCTTTTATCATAAATAAGACTGCAAACACAAATTAAGAAGTGTAGACATTGCACTGTGTAATTGACAGCTCATGGGTTTATAAAGGGAGTGTTTTTGCATGCTTATAATTTGAACAACTAAGAGTAAAAATGTGAAGTTGACCATTTAGTGACTGACTTTTGTACGTTTTTTTGTGACACATCTGTGACAATTTAGTAATTTATAGTAGCCTACAATAGCCAGATCAGGTGACAATTGAATTCACGACCCCTTTAAAATAAAAAAATGCATTTAGAAATGTTCTTGTTGCTAATTGAATACGTTGCAGGTGGATCTCCCATTGAAGATGAAGTGCGGGTTGTTCATGTTGAAGACAGTGGGATTTCATTTGAGAAATGCAAGTTAACTAGATTCCATGCCAAACTTCTGAACCAGTCCTTCTCCCCAAAAGGTCTCCTTTTGAGGAGTGGCTTCTCAGTGAAATATCACTGTGAAACACGTATCTATAAAACTCAGAAATCATACCTGACCCTTCATTTGTACTTGATTCCAAGTGATAAAACAATGAGAGAGGTAAGTGACACTGAAATGAACAGTGGAACACCTGCTTCCCAAGTGTCTGTATTTTATGGAAGAAGGGAAAACAGTGTGTGACATTTCTTTTCTGTAGGCTGTGGAAAACAATGAGAATAAAAGCGAGACGAAATTCATCTCAAAGCCAGGGCCTGTCTCCTCGCTTCAGACAAATACTTGGTATTCACTGAGGACGCTGGATGAAAAGGAATCTGAGTGCAATTCTGAAATTCAACCCAAAGTAGATACAAACTATTTTACAAAATGTTACGAAAAATGTGGCTTATTTTAACTTTTCAAAATGTTGTATGCTGTATTTTCAGGTGTTCTAGTCAATTGCTTTGCCTCATTTTAAAAAAACTTAAGTTCAGCAGCTACCTTACAATTTTAAGTTAAATCAACTTAAAATGTTGAGTTATTTTCAACTCACGGCAATAACATTAGTTAAAATTACTTGTAGTTTTATGTTGATTTAACCTAAAATGTTAAGGCAGCTGCTGAACTTATGTTTTTAAGTTGAAACTGGTGACAAATTTTTACAGTCCACTACATTCCAAAGAAATACAGAAATTAGAATAATTTACATCTCAGAGTTTGACAATTTTATATTGTTTACTTTCATGAAATTAGACAACTTCAGTGTTCCATGTGGCTTACAAATACAACCTACAAAGATCAAAATGACAAACACCAGTTTACCTGACTCTATAAAACAATCTGTTCAATCTTTTAACCTGTAAATCAAAGTGCAAAAACTCTCCTACCTCACTGTCCAAACCAACACTTTCACCAACAACAAACTCTTCTAACCCTATCCTTTCTCTCTGTTAGCAGTTGGAGCTCAAATACAAGCCCATAAACCCAGACTTCTTTGAAGTATTCATTGATAATCCAAAGGACTTTCACCTTCAGCTGTTGACACAA
The DNA here is from genome assembly GCF_049309525.1 of Garra rufa. NCBI lineage: Eukaryota > Metazoa > Chordata > Actinopteri > Cypriniformes > Cyprinidae > Garra > Garra rufa. The sequence continues at coordinate 1,563,326 of NC_133363.1, read as the reverse complement.
CATAACAATGAAGGTGTATGGGATGCCAAAATACGTAAAGGTAATATTATTTAGACATTTGTTATGAGCTTCATTGTTATGGGGCAAGAACCATATGTGCAATTAAGTAGGTTTTCACACATACTGTATGTTCTGCCATTAAAATAATTCAGATATTTATGTTTCTTTCAGGTGATTACAGTCAGAGAGTTTCTTTAGTGGGTATGTGCAGTGTTTCAATTTACATTGTGTGTGTGTGTGTGTGTGTGTGTGTGTGTATATATATATATATATATATATATATATATATATATATATATATATATATATATATATATAAAATTCAAAGTCACTTTGGTTGTTTGGGTTGAGGTTTTACATTTGAGAAAACTGTCATATATTTAAATTAATTAAATAGCAGTAATTCAATATTCTTTCAACTTAATTTTTGCAACCAAAATTTAAGCTTTAAAAAGCACATAGGTCATTCATCTGTTGGAGTACCAAACAAAGAGCAGAAGTTGCTACAAATAGGTTTGATAGCATTTTTTTCAGTGCTAAAATTATTCCAAGTGATCAAGAATTCAGGACATTCCAGTTTAACCAATTGCAAGGGTTAATATATATATATATATATAATATTTGATAGTGCTGTATTTCTGAAAATAAGTTCACTGGTGGCCAGTTGAAATTAAAAAAAGTGTAGTTTTGGAAAAAAAAAAGTAAAATCCAAAAATCCAAAAAATAAATTAACTTGAAACAGACTTGATTTGGCTTGTCATGAACAGACTTGGCTTGATACAGACTTAGCTTGACATGAACAGAAGCAGAAACTCACCAACAGTAGATTACAACTTCAATGCTTGATGAGAATGACAACTTGAGAGCTATATATAGCAAACAAACATGAAATCCAAAAATCCAAACAATGATTTGATTTGACACAGACTTGGCCATGAACAGAAACAGAAACTCACCAATGAGGAAAGATTACAACTTCAATACATGACAAGAGACAATGACAACATAAGAGCTATACATAGCAAACAATAAGGGTCACATGACACAGACCAACCAATGGTAAACCAGACACATGACTAGAGCAACCGATAGGTGTGTTCAACCACAGCTACAGATGGCAGTTAACGAGATCAGCCGGTCGCAGTCAGTGGCAGAGTTGAAAACCTACACATGAATTTGGACAAATTCTGCTCTCAGTAGTAACGCTCATGCAGTACTTGCATACTCTATCACAGATGAAGTGAATAAATGCCAAATTTGTCAAATACATAGATGTTTGCATGAGCAACAGAAACACTTTTTTTTTTATAGCTTAATACAGCACCATCTCTTTGAGAATACAGTTCAACATAATCATAGACTATTTACATACTAATAAAGTGGGGGTATATATATATATATATGCTTTTATCCATGATTTATGATAAACGTGACTTAATATAACATTAGGTCTACAGTAAAAGCTTTTGCAGTTCTAAAAACAGATTTGTGGCCATTATTGGAATAAAAAAAGGTTATAATAAACGCAGGATAATATGATGAACAAGGGAATCACATGACAAGACAGGAACCCAGACTAAACTTCAAAATAAAAGACATGAAAACAAGAACAACAAACAAAACCCAAACTCCACATTACAGTAATATAGGCCTACCTATAGAATCAAATGTCTTCCTGAAAACAGAATCAAGTCTGGACGAATGTTTAATGTGAAAATATTTAGTTAAAAAATATATCTGTACAGTAGTATAAAATCCTTTCATCAAAGTTGTCCTAAAATCAAAACAATACACGTTCTTTCCTTAAAACAACTTTGATAACATGTTGATCCACTTCAAATGTTGACTACCGTGTATGCATGTATGTGTTTTTTTTTTGTTTTTTTTGTTTTTTTTCCCAATTAAAGGAACCGTATGTAAGAAATTTATGTTAGTTAATCATAAAATGGCCCTGACATGTCACTAGACATTAAGAAATCATGTTCATTTCAAAATACTTATATCACTGACAACAGTGGTCCGGCCAGGATATTGTCATTTAAAAGTCAGAGTTGCAGCCCTCAACTGATGTTATTGTTGTCATTTTGTGTTTTGGTCTGAGGCTCCACCCTCCAGCTATCTACCAATCACGAAGTCAGTAGAGTTTCGTGAGATGGGTTGCCAGCTATGCTCTAGTTAGTTACAGCTGCTGCTAAGAACGAGTCGGATAAAACATGTATAAAGTTACGAAACCTAAAAGACCTCGTTATGAATCCGAAATACGTCGTGACAAAGTCCGAAATAAAACAAGGATTTGTATAGGAGATGCCTTTGAAAGATGGAGACGGCTGAAAACGGAGAAGAATTTGAAGATAGACGCCAACGTTGCTAATTTTCTCCTTGACAGGTAAGATTCATCTATGTTTGGCTAACTTTTCTTCCGTAGGCTACACAGTGGATTTTCCACGGTCGGCCGTGCTAAATGCGTTCATAAAAAGCTTTATATCGCACCACTAGCAGGGTATGAAAACAACCTATGTTCCGACTGAAATGTGGTATTACAGTACATCTTTACGAAATATTTGGCTAATCGCCATCTGTAAATTTTTGCGATACATAATTACTTCGCAAAACATCTCTTGTGAAGCATAAACATAATTAACAGAAGAAAAACAAATTACTGTGTAGGACTCGTCACTTGCCATTGGAAGCTCCTTATAGCAGCCTACTCCTGCAGCTTAACTGGCAACCTGGAGTCAGGGGGGAGCGGGAGGGGATACACCGTTCTACAGTATTTTGAAAGTGATTGCAGTACCAGTTTTGGCCACAATCCTACATACGGTTCCTTTAAAACTCTGAACTGAAATGTATCTTTTGGATATATGTTGTACTGCAGAGGCTGACACAGCACAGAAACAAGAAATATGCAAAAATGATCATGGTAAATAAATAATTCTGAAAATAGAAAACAGATTTTTATAGAGAAGTACTGTTCAATGACTTTATATGAAGAGGCAACATTTTGTTCTTTCAGAGTTTGTGGACAAACACAGGGCTCAGTTGATCAGAAAGGTCTCACTGGTGGAGCCCATTGCAGATGACATGAAACATCTGATTGGTGATGAAAAATACCAAACCATCTTAAACTCAGGAACAAGACAAGCACAAATGAGACAACTTCTGGACTTTCTAACAACATCTACACTGAAAGAGAAACTTTACCAAAGTCTTGTAGAACATGAGCGCTTCCTTGTTGATGAATTGGAGCAATCTGGGTAGATGCTCTTCCATTCGTCAGAAGAATGAATTCATTCATAATGTGATGTGTGTATTTAAAAAAAAAAAAAAAAAAATCAATTATTAAAGAAGAAATATTAATACTAGGGGTGTGACGAGCCACTAATCTCACGAGACAAAACAAGAGATTGGGTCGACGAGAACGAGACATGATGAGATTTTTTTTTTTTTTTTTTAAGAAATCCTCAATGATGAAATATATAATGGAAAATAGTATTTTATAAAAAAATAAAATAAAATAATAATAAAAAAAAGCAAAAAAAAAAAATGTAGGTGCATTTTGACATGAACTTGTACTTTATGAAAATAAACTTCTATTCTAATGAATTATATGCAGTAATAAACATATAAACGAATGCTGCATGATTCTGGGTAAACTGAAAAACTAGTTTCTTTTATAAATTCACGATTCTGAAGAAAAAAGAATTCAAAATCTAATCAAAATTACATAATTTACTTGGCCTGGCTAACGCTAAACCACGCCATGACAACGTCATGATTTGTGGTCTGGGAACCACATGTTCATTTTCTCGTATTTGAGGCGTGGTTTACGAATGCCCAGAGCCGTTTACTGGACGATACGAATGTCTATCAAATGCGCCTGTGCGTAGCTCATAGCCAATCGTTTCAATTATACCGGATGACGTATGTAGAGTGAACGACAAAAGTTGCTATTTTTCAAAATAAACTTGCGTTCTAAACTAGAACACTATCTAAGGCTGTATCGAAAGATAACTTTGTGTCTGCTGCCATGCTGGATCCATAGTTATAAAACTGCTTCGATGAGTCGCATACAGCTGCAAACAAAATTATTCAACCCCCCAGAGACTGCAGTACTTTACAAATGTGACCCTGGACCACAAAACCAGTCTTAAGTCTCAGGGGTAAATTTGTAGCCAAAAATACATTGCATGGGTCAAAATTTTAGATTTTTCTTTTATGCCAAAAATCATTAAGAAATTAAGTAAAGTTCATGTTCCATGAAGATTTTTTGTAAAATTCCTACTGTAAACATATCAAAATGTAATTTTTGATTTGTAATATGCATTGTTAAGAACCTAATTTGGACAACTTTAAAGGTGATTTTCTCAATATTTTGATTTTTTTGCATCCTCAGATTTCTGATTTCAAATAGATGTATCTCAGCCAAATATTGTCCTATCCTAACAAACCATACATCAATAGAAAGCTTATTTATTGAGCTTTCATATGATGTATAAATCTCAGTTTTGTCAAAATTAACCTTATGACTGGTTTTGTGGTCCAGGGTCACAAATGTTTTTTGCTCTTTCGGAAGATCCAGGAATAAATTGCATCTACAACAGTTTTCTGGCATATTAAAAAGTGATAATGTCAATATATAATGTAATGTTTTTGAGTTTCAGGATTTTTTAATAACATAGTTATGTCAGATTTATTCTACCCCTATTCAACATTGCTGTTTTAAGACAGTTATTTTTATGGTAAGGAACAAAAAATGTCTTAAAAATGTCTTTACAAACTAAAAAAAAAAAATTAAATTAAAAATGGCATTAGCTTGGGGTGTTACACATAGTATACTCTTAGCCCATGCATGTGCTGAAGGTGAGTGGCAAATATGGTAAAGTCAACAAAGCTCACACAAAATCAATAGTAAAGAAATGTTTTGCTATATTAGAAAGTCTAAAACTACATGAAGATTTCTAGAGACACAGCTGGTAGCCATATTCCTTAGATTAAAGTGTGTTGAACCAGAAAACCGTTGAGGCTGTTGAACAAAAAAGCACAATATCATGAAATGTTTGATCAGATCAACTGAGAAAAACTTGCAATGTACAGCCAAAGACTTGCAAGATGACCCAACGAAAGATGGAAAAATATTTTGATGCTGTGTACAAGAGGAACACTAGACAATGTAGTCTTCATGTTGAGGAATCTTGCTGAATACCACTCTTGAACAAGAAGAAAAAAAAGGCCGCCTTGAACATGCCAACATTCATTTGGATAGACCTGTGGAGTTCTGGAAGATTGTTTCATGGAGTGATGTGACCAAACTGGAACTTTTTGGATGCATGGATCAGAGGTACGTCTGGTGCAAAAAAGACCAAGCTTATAAGCAGAAGAACACTATCTCCATCATCAAACATTTTCTTCTTCTGTAGCAGGAAATGGAAAACATGACCATAAAAAGGATATCACTGATTTATTAAAGTATCAGACCATTTTGGCAAACATTGTGATGCCTTTTGTGCAAAGTCTGAAGCTAATAATCAATGGACTTTCCTGCAGGACAATCGTCCCAAAGTATACGTTCAAATCTATTTACGCTTGGTTCTGGAATCAGTCATAGAATGTTTTTAAGTGGCCTGTTCAGTTTCCAGATTTAATTCTCATTGAAAATACATGGTTGAATTTGAAGCAAGCAGTGGCAAAGTAAAAACCAAAGACTATCAGTGATCTGAAAGCTTTTTCAGGGGAGGAATAGCCCAAGATTTGCAGCAGAAAGGTGACGGAAGCATCTAAGCACTTCCAGGCAGTGTTTATTGGTGGTTTAAAAGAATAAAAGATTTCTACACCAAATTTACTTTCAGGGGTTGAATATGCCTAGTAGCATGAATAAAATCGCGCTGAGCGCAAGGCTGCATGGGGAAACCCAGGCTATAATTTACTAGTGGCTCTGACAGAATGTTCATTGCTTAAGTCTATATTTGAACAAAGAAAAAAAAAAAAAAAGAAAAAAAAAAGAATAATAAGTAGCCAGTGTCTCAATTAATAAAGACTTGTTTCACTATTGGAATCTCTGGAATGTATAATTCAGTGACAAATAATTTTTTTAAACGTGCAGTTGTTGCCACCTCCTGGTGGAGAGGATAAGCGTTACTCTACAGACATGTTGGAAGATACTTTGCTTTGATCGCTACTGTACAATACTGCCCTCCACAGGCAAAGTGCAGTAACTACGTGAACAATGAAACTGAGAAAATGCCTTTAACGTTTTTTTACAACAGCTAGTCAAACATGTTGACACTCTCGTTTCTCTGAAATGGGACAAAATTGAACCAGGAGACTTTGCCACAAGACAAAACAGTTGTCACAAAGTCCATTTTGAGCCTTAACTCAATTTTGACCAAATGTGTAGTTACTGTGCTTTGCCTATGGAGGGCAGAATATGTGTTTATACCCAAACTCTAAGCTTTTATCCTAGTAAGTATATTACTTAAATGTCTGTAACAAAGAAATAATAATTATTATGTGGTTAAAATCAAAGTAATTTGGTGTTTGTGCTGCTATCTGAAACATCAGCAGTAAGTATGCAGATTTGAATGTCTTCAATAACTTTTTCATTGTAAGCGTCAGTGGAGCGTGAAACAGTTTTAATAGACATCGCTGAATCGTTCCCAGATAGCACACGTATGTCTGCAAGATGTCTGTTAAAGATCTCTTGATCTGGAAAATATCTGATGTGTACAAACGTCTGGCAGACGTCTGTAAGATGTCAGTTTTACATACATTCTAATTCATAAACATCTTACAGACATCTAATAGACGTCTATTTGACATCTAGGAAACATCCTATAGACGTATTGCAGATGAGCAAACTACATCTTGCAGATGTAAATGCAGACGTCAAATAGATATGTGTGATATCAGGGTTGCCATTCATGAATAAGAAAAACATGTGGGTGTTTGAATAGAGATCGTGTTATTTTAACAATTAGTCATGCAGCTCTAATATAAACACTAATATCGTCACATTCTCACTAGACAAGTTAGATATCACGAGATCTCATGACACGAGATCTTGTCACACCCGTAATTAATACATATTAATAATCTTGAAATATTAGAAGTTAACCTTATTTCTTACTGACTAATCCACTCAACATATGATTTCCATTTCCATCTGTTACTTGCATTGAGGAGTGAATGCTTTGCTGTGGTTTTGATGTATGTGTATCAAGAAAACAGATATTATTGGCATTTGACACAGACAGTTTGCAGATAAACAATTAGACTAACAGGTCTCCAGAGATAAATAAAACTGAAAAGAAGAAATGAAACGGCACGTCCATATTGAAGGCTATAGTTCTATAGTTACTGATCACGAGTTGAGATATTTTCAACCAAACTTGGCGTCAATAGTGACCTCAAACTTTTAGAGTATAAAAAGTCTTCGAATTTTATCCTGGGCAGATCGGAGACTTCAGACTGCTCTTCCTCTTAATTTTCTGATGGGTGCACCTGAAAAACTAACTTTCTGTTAGTCTTATTTCTCTCAGATTTGACTATTTGACTAAATTGGATTTGATAAACCTTACTTTGACTAGAATTGATCTGCTCTAATTCATTGGCAAGATGCGATTTAACTTAACTAGTTGGTACTGATGGAATTCTCAATTTTGGAGCCAGTAAACATTATCATTGCAACTGTTCTTGTAATTGTTGCATTTGTATACCTTCTTAAAGAAGTATGCAATTTCTGACTATATATTGAATTTGGCTTATTGGTTAGGAAAATGGAATCAATATATATTTATTCCTCTTAATGGAATTAAGTCGTCGTCGTGACGTATTGTCAAGTATGGTGACCCATACTCGAAATTGGTCCTCTGCATTAACCCATCCAAGTGCACACACACAGCAGTGAGAAGTGAACACACACACACACACACACACACACACACACACACACTGTCATGCGGTGCAGGGAGAAGGAAACTCAGATTACTTCATCCAGCTATACTAATTATCAACAACAGGTGCGTTCGGAGAACCGGAATAGCGAGCTCATAGTTAACGCGATGATTTGATCTTGGATGTAGTAAGCGAGGTACGAAGAACGGACCCCAGACACTGAACTGAGGAAACAAATTACTTAAATAGCAGTGGCAGGGGGTGTGGCAAAATAACAAGACAGGTGAACTAATGGGGCAGGAACAAACCAATACACACAGATCTATAGGGGGAGACAAAGGGAGAAACCAAAAGAAGTCCATGTGAGGGGGGAAAACACTAGGAAACAACAGAAAACAGACTATAAATCCTGACACACACACTGTGAACACACATCGGAGCAGTGGGCAGCCATTGCTCCAGTCCCCGTGGAGCAACTGGGGGTTCAGTACCTTGCTCAAGGGCACTTAAGTCATGGTATTGAAGGTGGAAAGAGCGCTGTTCATTCACAATCCCCACCTTCAATTCCTGCCAGTGTGGGAATCGAACTGGCAACCAACTCTCTCACCATTAGGCCATGGCTGCCCCCCAAAAGGACTATTAATAATGTTTTTTTTTTTTTTTTTTTCTAGTTTGCTACTATTTATCCGAATTGTGACTTGCATTTTAATTCTGAAATATTTAAAGTATATTTGAAAACCTGGAATAAAATGTATATTTTACCCCCACCCATCTGGCTCCGAAACAACCATTTTCCGCATTATAAAGCATTAGGGTTTGGAGTGTAGTGAGATGTGCATTGTATATCACACACTTTGTGGACTGTACAGTTCAGACTGGTTTACGCTGCTGTGAATTAGGTGTGAGGAAGATTAGACATTACTCCAAACTATCACCACTTGAATAATACGCCTCTGTTTGTGATTTCAAGTCTGTATAAATTTCCTTTTGTGGATCTGTACATCTTATATAGTTTCTTGTTATAGTGATTAATACATTTTAACGTAATAACATTTTGTGTAATGTTTTAGTGTTTTTCTTTTTGGAAAATATCACCAGAGAAACAAAACTAAACACAAGAAGGAAACACAAGACTTAAACGTCCTCAAAAACAAAACATAACCATGACAATAACATCTCTATCAGGTTTCACTGGAAGTACATCAAACACAACCATTGTCCTCTAACTTGCATCTGCAGATAAACTGGGCTAGCTGGTTTGCCTTTTGTTTTTTGCACAGTGATTTCACACAGTTTTCATATTATTGTGTGTGCAATAATGCACCAGTTACCATAAATCCTTCCTTAAGTCTTTAGTGTTACATTAGGTCAATGGTCCATTGTGTTCTAACTTTCATTTTCAGAGAAATGAAATTCATTCTGGTGAGCACTGTTTTCAAAGAAAACCCTCCCCAGACTGCATTCCATCCATTGACAGTAAACTAATTATGTGTTTGTTTTACTATTTATATTAGTCTTTGTGTATGCTTAGTTTGTTAAAATTGATCAAGAAAGAGTATTATTGTATTAATAATATTTATATTAATAATTTGTAAAAAAAATAAATAAATAATAATAATAATAAACATGCAGATAAGATAAATGTATTGCTGGGTAATGGATGTGGCATCAGTTCAGCAGAAGTGAGGTTACAGTGTCAATTACTTATTGTGATTCTTTCACTTTATTACACACAAATACCTATACCTCGTTTGACTCAAAGTGGACAGAACTTGATGACTCACTCCAGGGCTATATAAACCAGGAATGAGTTCCACTTTCTGCCATTAAATGCAGGTGCAGCTACTGAATTCAAGCAAATTAACGGTAAGAACATTTATGCAATTCATTGCCTTATAAAATGTTGTAAGTAAAATATGTATATGCTTTCTGTATTTAACTAACACCAATAATATTAATAGTTTATACATTATACATTGGTTATTTTAACTTCCTATTTATGAAACAGTTCATGTAATAGCATAAGACTACACATTGTTCATTTGCATAGGCTCCTGACATTGAGAGGACTTTTTGACTTGACATTTATTTACTTGATATTCGGCAATTACTTGACCTGTAGTGAGGAATTATACTTCTCCCATTCTGCTAGGTATCTGAGTTTTTTTTTTCCTCCACACTGCTGAAAGAACAGGAGTCGTCATCATCAGATGCTCCTCAGACAAACCTCTTTATCTTAGTAAAAACAATAATAAATGAACACAGGATCAATCATGTCGTCAATACCTTCATCTAAAAGTGGAATCATCACAATTCCAGCTGAGCTTAGAAAATCACTATCATGCCTTGACATTGTCTGCTCTGATATGTTTGAGACAGGAGACATTAACCCTGAAGAAGCTAAACAGCATCAGGCTGACTTTCTTAAAGGAGCCCCACCAAAGTGGCTGAATTTAGTGGAGGACGGAAACTCACCTTTGGTCAAGAGAGACGGCTTTAATGATTTAATACAGTTAATTACGAGAAAAAATAGAAAAAGTTGTCTCATCACTGATGTTTCCTTACGGTACCAGTCTGGCAGCGGAGGCTCAACGCTCGCCATGCAGGAGCTTTGGCATTTCCGGAAAGATCTCAGATGTGCCAAAGTGATCGATTCACATCTAGACACTAAAAAGCTGTCAAAACAAGTGGTGGACCTTTATCTGCTGTCTAATGAAGAAAATGCAAGACAAAATCGGAAAACCGTGCTGCTGTTACTGGACACCAAGGAGAAGATAAATGATCTGCCAATTAAAAACCTTCTCTGGGAAGACCTGATTGATGAAATGCATAAGAGGGAAATCAATACTTACACACCAGCTGTGATCATTTTAAACTGCATTCCTACAGACTTCACTCTGACTGACACATTGGTTCTTCCTCCAAAACTCTCTGAAGGGGAAATAAACAAAATTAAGGAAAAACTTCTGCAACAGATTCGACTACAGAGAAAAGGCCATTGGAAAGTTACAACCATAAATCTGTTGCACCACAAAGACAGCGATGGATCTGCACTAGCTAGAGAGGTACTGTCAGACTTGAGAGAAGAGTTTGCATGTGAAACCCTGACAGAACCATTCAATGCAGATATCGCAGAAAATAAAGATGAGTTTTCAAGAGAGATTGGCAATCTGGCAGATAAACTACTCAGGATATATGAAACACATGAAAACACTGTGCTTCTCCTGTTGGATCACGAATATGATAAGCATCTACGCTACTTAATAAAGAAGCTGCAGTCAAAGCCTCAACTTTCTGATCAAACTGACCATCCTGCATTCATCATTTTCAATGCTGTTAGTAAGAGCGTGGTTCGAGCAAAAGATGATGTCAAACTTAAAATGGAGCTCTTACCCGAGGAGAAGGAGAGGTTTGCTCAGAAAAAGCTTGAAATTGAACAAAAGGGAATGTCACAGGATTTTCATGCCTTTAACATAATGCAGGGGGGTTTCAAGAAAGAGGACGCTGAGAATTTGATCACAGAAGAAATGATGAAACATGTTAAAAAGGACATAAAGTCCAGCAGCACAAGACTTCTCAGTTTTTTGGCTTTGATAAACTCTTATGTCCCAGGTTCATACTTGTTGAAGCGTTTCTGTGAGGAGTTCATGAATCAGACAGAACAGCCAACCGATGAAGAAAACCTCACACTGGAAACAATAATGAAGCCGTTCATGGATCTCATAGTAATTTCCTCTGAAGAAGACCAGAACTACATACGATTGGCACATCCAATGATCGCTCATGCATGTCTAAAAAAGCTCATTAAGCACAATGTGACAAGATTTGACATCGCTTATGACTTCTTGAACAGCATGGTGAAAGGAAAGGAGAGTAATTATGGATACATTTGCAAGAGCATGTTAGTCACAAGACTTGAGCGCCTCGTGAAAAAGGAAACGTTTTCCAAATTAATTCTTGACATCATGGAGGAAAGTAAAGAAAATATTGAACAATGTATTCGTTTGTTGGAGTTGGCTTCAGGTTTGTTCTTCACAGACCCTTTTTATCCTCAAACACTAGCGCGTCTGTTTTACATCGAGGTAACAGAGGACAACAAATATGAGGAGGCAAGAAAATGGGCAGAAGAGGCCATTACACGAGATCCCCAGAATTCACATATCAGAGATACTTTGGGACAAGTTCACAAAAACCACCTGCTGAATAAATCTACAAAGCCTTTGTCAAACACTGATGTGCGTTTGGCCATTGCTCAGTCTGCCATTGAAGCATTTAAAGAAGAAGAGAAAGCTGCTGAAGACGAGGCGAAGGGCAACACCAAATTCAATAACAGGGGTCTCTTTGGGTTCCTCCAGGTTTGCAAGAACATATATCCAGAGACACCTCTTGAACACAATGAACAGGAATACAGTGAGTTCATCAGAAATCTCAAAGGTGATGTTCAGATAAAATTTGATTTCTTTGAATGGTACCTGGCATTCTCCAGACCAAGCTTTGAAAAAGAGGACCCCGAGTACATTAGTAAAGAGGTTGAAGAGTGCTACATGAAATATTTAGAAATGGACAAGCAGGCTGATAAAATGGCCCTGGATAGGAAAAAAATGAAGTATTCCGGAGAACTACTTCATATCCTGAAACCAGACAGCAATGTGCTTAAACAATATAAAAGTAAAGCTGAAAACCCACAGTCTGACAGTGAAAGCCAAACCATCCTCTACATTCTTGCCCACATCATCTGTAGTGATTCTGGTGAGCAGTTTGACAAAATAAAAGATTTTCAGGCAAGGTTACAGAAACTTTGGTTGAGAGAAATGCAAGACAAAAGCCCAGAGTTTTATCTCTTGATCCTTTTGCTCTTTTGGCCTGATGATGTGCAGCCAGGAATCACAAATCCTCCCAACCTTCAGAAGTGTCTCGGAAAAATGCGTCATTCATACGAGAGTAAGTATCAGAATTACCTCCATTCTCGCCACCTGGTGCCTCTGTTCTTCTTTGCAAAAAGAAAAGGTTTGCAGAGACTGGTTCATACCTCAAAACTACAACAAACTGATCTGGAGCACCTCACAGAAGGAGATGGAAGGGAAGTCAAAGATCTTCAGTGTTTCGATGGGCATGTCAGAAATCATAAAGTGTTTGCCATTAGAGGAGGGAAACAGATTCAGGTCACCCCTCACGATCGGGCCAGTGTGTGCACACAAGGCAAGGTGTCTTTCTACCTGGGCTTCAATATCAGAGGACCTGTTGCCTACAACATCAGATATAAGGACAGTAAGTTATATTATCATATATTGTACTTTATAACTCTGAAGACTCATAGAATACAATTCAATACAAACAAAATATCTATCAATTGTATATTTTAACCACAGTGAGATATTTTATGCCCATTGTTTTGCAGCTTCTGGGGATTATTTTATGAAGAAGGTCAACGAGAGAATAAAACAATCTAAATTATCGTCTTCTTCTCCTGCCATGTGATTCCTGTCTTCTCAACAACTACTGAAAACAATGATGAATATTTAAAAAGACATCACACTAGACATTAATATGTATATAGACACATTCAAAGTCATTGCAAAACGTACTGTACACCTGTGACCTCGCTCTATCAGTATAACTGCACCACTACATCTGTTTTTCTAGGTTTTTCTTTCTGCTAAACACTGCTGAAGAACTATACATTGCTTGGTGGAAGGATTATAACTGGTTATAAGTAAATTATTACATTTTTATTGCTTTGTGTTTATTTTATGAAACCTTGTTAGTTACAGTGCCCTCCACTAATATTGGCACCCTTGGTAAATATGAGCAAAGGTGGCTGTGAAAATAAACCTGGATTGTTTATCTTTTTGATCTTTGATTCAAAAAATGAAAAATGTACACAATTTTAACCTTTCATTGAGGTAAAATAAATTGAAAGTGGGGCAAACTCCAATGGGGCGTTCACACCGGACGCGACTTGCGCGAATAAATCGCGCTATTTGCGCATAGTTGGACGCTTTAACAATTTAAGTTTACTCGCTTCATTCGCGCGTAAAATTTACTTCACAACAGACGTAAATTTGCATCATGGGAGGGGCGTCTGCCACTCGTCAGCGGGAAAGTAGTTGTAAAATAGGTGAATGAGCTCAATTTGCCAGCTTTAGCTTGCTTGTAGTCTCAATATGTATATATATGTGTAGGTCAAATTGAGTAAAGAGCGTTTTTTTTAAACTTACCAGATTGTCCGACCTCTTCACTCACTTTCTTCCAAGCAAGATCCTTTTTATTCCTGTTTCTATAAAAGTACAAAGATGTATCGTACAGCTCCGAGTATCCACAGACAGCAACGGTGATTTTGTCCTCCATTGTTGTTTCGGATTTCTGCCTCCGTCACAACTAGAGCAAGCTCCTGATTGGTTAGCGCAGCGCGAATTTTCGCCAAAGTTCAGATTTTTCAACTTGCGCAATTCACGCGTCAAACGCCCGAAACGCTCAATTTGCGCGAATTGACAAGTCCTGATTTTGTAGAGATATGCTGCGTTCCAGGCAACCCGTAACTAGGGGTGCATCGATCCGATATTAGGATCGGATATCGGCCCCGATATTGAAAAAATAGCTGGATCGGAAAACGGGCCGATCCAGTTTTTTTCCTCTTTTTTTTTTCTTCCTCCGTTGCAGCCAGTGACTGTAAATATAGGTTTGATTACTATTGTATGTGTGACCAATACACTATTTTGTTTCTACTGCTACATTTTATTTATTTTAATTTATTTTAAGAACTTTTTCAAATTGAATGCACAATTTTTCTTTAAATAACAAATAAATAAGTATTCAATACATTACATCTGTTTTGTCTTAGTTAGGAAAGTTTGGTGCCTTTAGTTTTTTTTTCTACATGGTGGAAGGAAGGTATAAGGTGGAAGGTATGCAGTTTATTATTAATTCAACAATGGTATCGGATCAGTATCGGGTATCAACAGATATACAAAGACCAGTCATCGGTATCGGATCGGTGCATCCCTACCCGTAACCCGTGTTTTTCCAACCTTCTACCAATGAAAGTGCACTGGAACAGCAGTCAAACCCGTGACTTCCCACTCGTGAACTCGTACTAGATCGATATACTCCCAGTTCCGAGTTCTGACGTCACACAACCCACAGACAACAATGACGGCCCCCACAGATGCAGTGTTTATTCAAGTGGTATACGGTAAGAAACAGTAAATAATATAATATATAGCAAATAAATAATAATATAATAACAATAAATAACACACACACACACACACACACACACACGCACAATTATGTATAACAATGTTATGTATCTGAAACGTTAAGTATGTCGTAAAAGTATATTGCCACACGAACATGTTGGGCATAGTTAACGTAAGCGTTAGGTAAACCTGAACTTGACCATGCAAACGATCATGCTTATAAAAAAAATAAAAAATGTAGTGTACAATTTCTCAGCATAGCGAAATTAGGCATACGATGTTTAGCTAGCCAGAGAGCTTTTATCATCAAAAGTACAATCCATGTTCATCTGCTGTACTGAAATCACCTTCCATTCGAACACAGTGTATCTAGATGAAGAGATGTGGGGATTTCTTGATGCGGAAATAACCCAACCCCTCTTGGCTCTCCTTTATCAGTCCCCCCAAGGGTTATACTTTTTGGATGAAGGCCATTCTCTCAGAGTGATTCTACATCTTGCACCTGGTAAATTTTGTCAAGGACTTGAAATTACAGGTACCTGCTTAAAGTGGTCACAGTCAAAAGTGATCCTCTGTTTATAGGGATCCACAGAATCATTCCTATAAAAATATTTACATTTGGCTAGTAGTCATCTATATCAAAAAGGGACAAAATCATTAACTTAATTTAATCTGAGTGGACATAATCCCTATGAGAGGATCCCATTGTTTTGTTAGCATATTGTTGCAAATTATTGTAGTTAAAAGCTGTGCAGTTATATTCAGTTGCATGCTGTTCTTGAAATAGACAGTTACATTTCATTCTTGATTAAGGAGAGAAAAATGGCAGCCAGCCATTTTTGGAGTCACAAAGCTCCAAGTGTGTGGAGGGAGAGTCAGGCCACAGCAGTCCATCACAGTCAGGGCAGGAGACAATATTCACTGTGGAGAGTACCCGGTTTCTCATTGAGCTGATGAGGCATGTGATAAGATAAGTTCACGCAGTGGAACCAGCTTTGTCATGATCACAGTTGGTGATCTTAAGTCAGAATCATTTCTGTACATATGCTTGAATTCTGCTTATCTAACAATTTATAGTGATCCATTTCACCTGTATAGATGTGCTCATTATAAGATGATTCCACTGCATCATGATCAAATTAAACATCTAGACTTGTTACTCACTTAAGAACAATGCATGTATTTGCTTTTCTGGAAAGAGACAGTCTCGTGCTGTGGTATGACAGGAACCATTTAAAAAAAAAAAAAAAAATCATGCATCCATAATGTAAGAGAAGTTTCCATATGAAAGGCATAGTGTTGATTCCATATGTTCCATAGTGTTCCATATGAAGCACAGAGTGTTGCCAGGCTTCCTCTCGTTTAGAGAGTCGTTCTGGAGCCTCCGTTCTTCAGAACCCCCGCTTAGTATGAAGACTTAATGGTAAGCTTCACTACTTTCTGTAGCAGTGAGTGTAGTTAGGCCTACTCTCGCTTAGAAGAATCAGGCCTCCACTCCTTGGAGTTACGTGCTTGGGTAGCCGAGCTAGCTGTGACGTCGGCCCAAGCGATTCTCGCTGGTAGTGGGGAGTGATGTTCCTTCTTGACTCCTCAATCAGTCAGTTTTTCACTTACTCCTCAGCATGGCAGCGTTGGTATTGACATTCCCATAGTGTCCACCAGGACGCAGCGTAGAGTTCCCTCCGGAAGGGAACGTCTAGGTTACGTATGTAACCCTGGTTCCCTGAGGACAGGGAACGAGACGCTGCGTCTCGTAGCCATGCTTCGGACCCCACTTACGTCTCCATCAGACATAAAGATGGTTGATGCATTTCACAAACTGAAAATGGGTGACCCGGAGATGGCGATAAAATGTCAGCTCATCCATATGGAACAGAAGCTCCCATTCTATGCCAGTCTTCAAAATCATTGTCTGTGTCAGGACAAATTAAGCAACTGCATTTCTAAAAATTAAGATTAAACAGGCTTAATGAACGAATAGCAAAATCTTCATAATGAGATTCATCCTTTAAGGGCTAGACCATTCACTTCACTGTAGGATATTGAATTATTGGTCTTCATTGAACTGTGTGTAGGATATTGGTGTGTGTAGCCTTGTTTTTATATCCTGGTGGAGACCTAAACCTGAATACAAACAGACTGGTGAAGACTTGTGTCCCCATGGGGAAACAAGCTTATAAATCATGCAGAATAAGTTTTTTAGGATGTAAAAATTCAGAAAATTCTCTCTAAGGCTTAGGTAGGTTTAGGGTTAGGGGTAGGTTAAGGGGATAGAAAATACAGTGTGGACAGTATAAAAACCATTGCACCTATGGAAAGTCCACAAGGATAGGAAACCAGACGTGTGTGTGTGAGAGAGAGAATTATATATATATATTTATTGTATTTATCTGTATGTTTTTGTACTATATATTTATTGCTTTGGCAACATTGGAATGACCCAGGAAAGTGTCTAACTCTGCAAAATCAGAACGTGCCGCGAATCGCGCCGCAGGAAGGTCTATGGCGTCTTTGCATTGACTTAACATGCGTCTGGTGTGAACGCACCATTAAAAGACTTTTCTCTAATGCATGTTGACCACAATTATCGGCACCCCTAGAAATTCCTATGAATAAAATATCTCTGAAGTATATTCCTATTCGTATTTACATTGTTTTGCACACCAGGCGACTAGGAGCATGAAATTGTCCAGCCATGACTTTCTGTTCCACAGGATTATAAATATGAGGAACACAAAAGCCAATTCCCTTAATCGTCCATCACAAGGAGTAAAACCAAAGAATGTAGTTATGATTTTTTTCAGCTTCACACAATAGAAAGTGGCTGTAAGAAAAGAGCTAAAGCATTGAAAATCCCACCATCAGAGCAATAATTAATAAGTTCCAATCAACTAAAGATGTTACAAATCTGCCTAGAAGAGGACGCGTGTCTATATCATCCTAATGCAGAGTGAGGAGGAGAGTTTGAGTGGCCAAAGACTCTCCAAGGATCACAGCTGGAGAATTGCAGAGATTAGTTGAGTCTTGGGCTCAGAAAACCTAAAATAAAATGATCAAACAGCCCCTACATCACCACATTCCAGTGGGTTTCAAGAAAAATCCTCCTGGCTTATCCAAAAGCCAACTCTAGCATACTCACTTGTCAAACATGATTGGCTTATATGGTCAGATGAAAGTAAAAAATAGCTTTTTGACAGCTAACCCTCTAGATGGTTTTGGTGCAGACAGGGATAAAAAGTACCCCATGTCCATGGAGGTCCTGGGCATCTCGTTTAGATAAATGGCTTCATGGATTCTAGCAAATACCAGCAGATAAACAATCTAACCTGACTGCCTCTGCTAGAAATCTTATAATGGGCCATGGTTGCATCTTCCAGCAGGACAATGATCCAAAACAAACATCGAAATCAACACAAAATTGTGTCACTGAGCACAGAAGGAAG
>NC_133363.1:1511571-1544294 GCF_049309525.1 Garra rufa | reverse complement strand
ATCTGCATGGAGGAATGGGCCAAAATACCAGCAACAGTGTGTGAAAACCTTGTGAAGACTTACAGAAAACATTTGACCTCTGTCATTGCCAACAAAGGGTATATAGCAAAGTACTGAGATTAACCAATTGACCAAATATTTGTTTTCCACCATCATTTGCAAATAAGTTCTTTAAAAATCAGACAGTGTGATTTTCTGGATTTTTTTCTTCATTTTGTCTCTCATAGTTGAGGTATACCTATGATGAAAATTACAGGCCTCTATCATCTTTTTAAGTGGGAGAACTTGCACAATTGGTGGCTGACTAAATACTTTTTTGCTCCACTAGATGTGCCTTACCTACACACACGAAGTGAGGTAGCTGAATTTCCCCCAGTGTGCCAGAGGTTACATTGATGTCTATCAAAGGTCCACATGGCTTGTAGTTCTTCAAGATATCTTTACTGAGTGATTTCCATTCAACAAACCGATACTCCAAACTGACATCATCGGCAGACTGCCAGCGGAGGCCAGTCTCTGAACATTCATGCTGGCCTGGAGAGGAGCTGATACTGAAAACACAAATATGACACGGATAAAGATGCTCTCAGAAGACGTAATATTGTATATGTAATGTTACAAGTATGTAATATTTCATAAACATTTCTCTCTGTACCTGTACTTGATATCTGCATCTGTAGTGACCTCTGAAGGTCTTTGAACTTCCCATTCAGAATCATCCTGAGAGAGGGAAAATAATCATTTACTGAATAAAGAAATTAAAAGTCACTGGAGTATAGATACAAACTTCGTTTCAATAGAATTTTGAAAAGTTTTCTGTCAAAAAAATCAACAAATATTCTGACTCTTCATGGGGATAGGCATACAGATCTGGCCATTTAAAATGCGCGCGGGAAGTAAAGTGGTCTCGCGTGACGCCGGTGTATTCCAAGGGAACACGGAAAATACAATGACATAGGAAAGACATGATCAGTAGGGGGCAGTCATGTAAAGCACTGAACTGAAGCGGCAGCAAACATCGCTCTAAGCCCGAATGACTCGTTTGTACGGTGACCTGGAGAGGACATCTTCTTCGGACATTATTCGTTTATATTCGTTAATTTTCCTATCATTTCGATCTCTTTTAACATTCAGAATCGAAATGATAAATGCTGACATGCCATTAAAGCTTTGATTAAGCTACATGGCTGAGATTTTTACTGGAATGCAGTTAATAGGTTGAATATAACATATACATATACATATAAATATATATATATATATATATATATATATATATATAATATTCGTCTAATTAATAGATAACCTATAGTGTTTCATTGACGAGTGAATCATTAGTTCCATTTGTAAATCGTTTATGGTCACACACGGGCATAAATACAATCAAAAAGTCAAAACTTTATTGGCATAATTGTCGTTTACAATGTTTGCAAAATGGCAAATAGCATATATACATAAAGTTATTTAGATTAAGCGATTCACAATAAATAAAAACATTCAGAATGTTTTGTAAAGAGATCAAAATAAAGGTGAAAATAACGAATATAAACGAATAATACAAATATTATGGAAAAAAAGAAGGTCAGTTAATGGACAAGACTCTGGGATGCATAAAATGTTTCTTGTGAGGCTATTAAATTTTAAGTACTTTATGTAATGTTTATTCATGATAAACTTGTGAATGCTGTCTACATTGCGCACAGACATCATTAGCATATACAGCATCGCCTATATAATTATTTAATATTGTATTAATTTCTACAGAGATGATAATCATATCTATAGGAAGCTTTAAATTATTACTTAACGAAATAAAACAAATTGAAAACAAAAACTCGTTTATGTAATCCGTAAAGATAAATTTCTCTCTCAAGGCGTCCAAAAAGGTATTGTACTCGAGGAGCGGATATAATATTCTTGATACTTCAAACTTCCATGTTCTGTTCTATAAATTTTGAGAATTAAAAAAATCAGGCTCTCATGAAATCTTTGAAATCAATCTTTGTATGGCTAGTTTATTCAGTTATTCAGTATTGTTGTGTTTCCCCTGTTTTATTCGTTTAATATTCAGAAACAAGTGCCTTTTTTTTTTCAAAACATTTTTTAAAAGAAAGAATTCAACCCTCCAAAATTTTGTTTGCCTATGTCACAATATGAGATAAATCCAGCCCTGTAAATGATGCTGATTTTTGTTGCCAAATTGGTTTGGAAGCGTTGTTGAATAAACAAGTAACGTTAAACTGAACTTTTATGCCTGTATGACTGACAATTTTATTGACCACTGAGAAAGCATTGATTTGGTAAGATGATGGTTCATACCATGTAGAAAAATTACATTTTGAAAAATAGCTTAGATGTAGTAAACTACTTTTGCCGTGTTGCTGCTGTAGCTTAGCTTAGCTAAGGAATGGGAAACCACTACAACACTGTTATACGTCATCATACGTTGTCGCTAGTTCTTAATGTTACATCAGAGGACATGCGCCGATGTTTATCACACATTTCAAGATGTTGAAAAAAATGTTGTAGCGTTGCAAAAAGTACAAATGTACGGTGTACGCACTGTTCATTCACATGTACACATATGGCCGTAAGCAAAACAAACAATGCGTTATCACATGCACGGCAAATTGCAAATCTGTGGTGTAGTGGTGCCTTGAGAAGTGGGTAAATGCTTCATTTGTGTACAGCAAATTGCTGGAGTTCGAAAATCAGGAGTTAGGCAAAAAAGTGTGAAAGAGTTAAATTTTTGGAGTTTATTCTTTAACTTTCACAACAGTTTGTGTTACGGGATACTCCCTGGCTGTGTTGTATTTCGGAGTTCATTCATTGGTGTTCAGGGGCACGTTTTAACAATAACGTTACATCAGGAGCGCGCCATGACACGAGCCTGGTTCTGCCACACGATCGACTGATGAAGTTGTCTACTTCGTCATGAGGTAGGTAAAAAACTAACTCCAAAATGTTCTTTATCTTCTGACAGACAGCTGATTATAGCTGTTACGTTAGTGTACTGACGCCAATAACCGCGGCGAACTTTGTGTTGAATGAATCTCCGATGCAAAACATGGCTGTTTTGAGCGGACTTTTTTTCGATGTGAACAAGCTAATATTAGCTTACGTCTTTCTGTTCACCTTATTTTTTTGTAAACGAGTGTTTTGCTGTCAAATTTAAGTTGCGACTCGCTCAAGAAACATTCTGTTAAGCTTCCATAATGTCATGCCGACGAGACGAGGTAATATCTAGCAATGTCAGTAAACTGAAGTGTCTAAGTCTAACTTTACCCTGGCTAAAAACGATCATAGTTTAGCCATGAACGTGTAAAGTAATGCCTGCAATGTTTTGAGTCGTAACGGCTAACGTTACAAATGTTTTAGTAGTGACTCGTGACCTATGAGAGTTCGTGGCTTTCATATTAAACATTTTGCATTTTCAATCACACTAACAGGTTGTTTTAAATTACATGTTTTCTCTTCATTGTCAGGATGTTGACAGAAGTGCTGGATGGAGGGAAGTAGTAGTAAAACTGGACGAAATTTGTTTCTCAGATTTTCTCAATTCAGGTGAGTTATGTGTTTAGTAATCAGTTAATAAAGAGTAAGTGACTGTAATTTTATGATTTATTTTGTAAATAACATGTTGTTGATGTTATTGTGTAGTCCAGCAGAAGTTTTTGAGATAAAACAACACTGAAAAAAGATGACCAGGGCTCAGCTGATGTACTACATGTTTTCTTGCTTTTTGGATGTCAAAGGACTGGTAAGTATTAAATAATACTTCAAAATGTTATTGAAAAAAATATATATTTTTACATTTGTCTGAACGATTATCTTTTCTTAAAAAAAAAAACAATTTCTTTGTGACTGAAGAAAGAAAAGAAAGACATGAACCTCTTGGATGACAAGCGGGTGAGTAAATTATCTGTATTTTTTTGTTCTGGAAGTGGACTCTTCCTTTAATGCCTATTGTTTATAAAGGGATGTTTATCTTGTGTTTCGGTCATGCCAAAGTATTGATGACCATCATCTGGCCACTAAAGAAAACCCTCAGCCATATCATCTTTCCTCAGGGACATCAAAAGCACAGGTTTCCACCTTTTACATCGTCTTGGACTGAGAAGTTTCGCCTTGTCAGTCATGTGAAACCTTGGGTATTGTTGAAGAGCTGTTCAAGTAAAGTAAAGTATCATGATGCTCTGTCCAGCCTGTACATATTTTTTTTTAAAGACAAATGTATATAATAATGATATAGGTAGAACTGAAGTCAAAGAACTGAGAGCAAGGCAGTTGAACAAGCAGTATTCTTATTTAAGCAAAATGTTAAGTTCTGTCCTCTGTGCTCCATCCTTCAGCTTTCAGTTTTGTTTTTATTCAGGCGCCTCAAACTAATTCATGGAATGTATCCTGGTATCACTGTGGAGTTGTTTCTTGTTACTTCATCTGATGTATATCTACCTCTGGTTACACAATACTACTGCACTATTTTATAATTATTCAGGTTTGATTTTATATAATGCAATGATGTGTTTTTGACTATGCTGTATACAATTTTACTAAACATTTCTTGTTGGCACTGCAGACATGTATTAAATGTAAATGTTTTGCTGTTAGATTTTACAGTATTTTATGACAGCAGTTAATTTCAAAGTGTTTACATGCATGGAATTTCAAAATCCAATCTATGTATTTCCTGAAATAAAAGCAGCTAGTTGAGAGTATGGCTTTCAGTGTAGTCATTTCCACATAAAACATATTGTGTTTACCCTAAGAAGTGTTTTTAACACTGGTTAAAGAGTTTAAATTATAATTAACTAAATTTTAGAGTTAAAATTACTCTCCAAATGATTAATATTTTAACTCCAGAAAGTGTTAAAATCTAACTCTGAGAAAGTGTTAAATTCTACTCCATTGAATTTCCTTTTGAACTTTCAATTTGAGCGCATTGGTTTACTGGATCCTTGGACTGAAATGTTTACAGGGGTTCACTGGTTTAAGAAATTTCAGATGGTAAAAATCTGCTTCTTTTTAATTGTAAGGTATTTTTTTTTTTTTTTCATTATTATGTACTGATTTAAATGACTGGGGTGTGGGAAATTCCCTCGCCACATGGCCTTCCATGTTTCTAACTTGCAGTCAAGTGTATATGACATAAAAATATATTTTGTAATATCAATCAGTGCAAACAGTGCTATCTGCTAGCAAACTTTAGCGATTTTTTGCAAACGTTTATTTACAGAACAACACCATAAACACAAACACAAGATTAAAGGTAATATACATATAATGAAAAATTGTCATAAATATCCTTATTAATGGCAAAAATTACCTATATTTATAAGTCTGCTTGCTCGAGTGAGCAGGCATGTTGGAAAATGGAAATTTCTCTTAGCCCTTCGTTTGAAATGAGGTCCCGAAAATTCTTTGTTTGGAGGCCTATCTGGCCCTTCCCCTTCCCCCTACCCTTCCAACCTAACGAGAAATGAGACACCCCTAGCACTTCACCCCCCCCCCGGAGCCAAGCCAGCTCTTCTCACCTTTATTCATAGGTTGGGGGGAAGGTGAAAGGTGAAATGGCAAGTTTAAAAGTGACACGAACGACCCTCATTAACAATTGTGAGGTTAGATGTTTGAAAGGTTGTGAAAAAAATGGAGGCACCAGTGCAATCACTTTTTTTGTGTGAAAATAAATAAATAATTTCTTCATTTTTGCTTATAAAGGTATAGGAGTAATACATCATTCTGACCTGTAACGGGTCCATTTTTATTTTAGTGCACTCACAATAGCCTATAAACAACTCATGCGTTTATAAAATAAAGGAAAACAGAAGATGCGCTTTCTGCCGTCTGTTCTTGAACATCGCTTCACAATGAACAAAAGCTTTAAATTACCACTTTAAAACGAAATAATTCAAATCGAAAATAGAAACGTTCATTATGTAATCTGTAGGCCTAAAGATTTAAAGATATTTCTATATAAAGGCACGTCCAATTTAGAAATGGCGAGAAATTTTTCTATTTATCTCCATTATTGATGAATGTCTAAAATATAAAAGTAAGGAAAAGCCTAAAACAGGGCTGATTATATTTATTTTATAATTCTATTAAAATTATAATGTTATAGAATATACTATAAAATAATTATAATTACAAATTATACTGGCATAGAGTATATGTAAAACTTTAATAATTGTAGCTGCTTATATTTTCAGATTTTATGTTTCTCTGTTCTATATATCTTAAAATTTAGAGGATTTGCTGCAACGCAATTTTGTCCGATATGCAAATTATTTATTAGCCTATTAGTATTTTAATCCATAAAGCAAATGCTTTAAAAACACCTTTAAAAAATACTATTTTTGCATCCAGATGCTTTTAAAGAACTTTTCAATATACATGTTATCTTATATCTTAAATGAACTTGTATCTTAAATGTAAACCATGATTTCGTTGTATTCCCTGTGTAACGAATCTCTTACTTATAGCTACATTTTAGGTGCGTCTGAGCTTTGTTGTTTATGGTTTTTTTAAAAATCAAGAGTTGCGCGCACTCAACAAAACTGACAAGACTCATTTGAACGCTTCTGATAGACATTGCATTCCTAACCCAACAGAATCGTGTGTGGTTCGTTATAACACTGTAAAAACGCCTAAAAAGAATTACGGTGCAGATTATCTGATCTTAATGTAATGCCGCAATTTACATTTTCTATTCATTTTCATTTTATTGTCAACAGACGTAATATATTGATTTTGTTTGGGCAGGGGAATATGTCCAATTTAGTGGCATTTTTTGGCCCCAGGTCAAGCCTTCCCCAGCCTTACACACGCTCCGCCTATGATACTAACTATATATATACCCTTAGAATATATAGCCTATATATACCCACTTAGAATAATTTTCTTCCCGACCCGACACGCTAAATTTAATTCTCATTTCCAGAATCTCACATTTAACCATTTGGAAACAATGTCGAGTATAAAACTTTTTTCGCAGTACATCCATTATATTTCCATGTTCCACTTTTAAGACGTATTACAGCCCTGCATTTTAGTCCGTCAAAGATCAAATGCGGGCTAAAATTATATTTTAGACATTCAGTGGTGATTTAAAAAAAAATTGCAGCGCTGGAGGAACCACGAGACCAGGCTACCATGACGGTCCTGTTAGCAGCATTGAGCGCACGTTCAGCACAGCTTGGAAGGGTTCCTTGTTTAAAGCTTACCACAAAACACTGGCAAAAGTAAATACCATGACTGTCTAATAGTAAGGAGATATTTTAATTATTTATTTAGAAACTACTGTTTTCTGAGTCAGTGATGATGCAGTTAACAGTCCTCATATCCTCGTTGGACGCGCGCCTTTAGAGAGAAATGCATCTCTATGGACTAGCTACATAATAAAAACAGTTTTTGTTTTCTATTTGTTTTTTTCGTTAAGTAGTAATTTAAGTCTTTCTACATATTTATTTATCATGTCTGACAAAAAAATAACGGTTAAATATTTTCCACTGAAAAAAAAATGTAACTGATCGAGCTTGAGCCTTCATGTCCTAAAAATGTGTTTTGCTCTCTCCGCACAAACGATTGGATATGCACCTAATAGCGCATATTTATATCTATTATTATTTATTTCTTTTATTTTACATCTATGGATTTTAGTTTAGCCAATTCGTGATTTGAGAAGGCAAATTGAAAGAGTAGGTCAACTCACTGTCTGCCGCTTGGTCTTTAAGAAACAAAAAGCTTACGTTTAACGAACAAAAATGCTCCAATTTTTTTTTCTAAATTAACTTAATAAAAAGGAAACGAAATTATAAATACTTTGCCGTTACATACAGAATGAATTACCGATTATGGCGCCAGATATTGAAACAACAGACATAAATACTGTCCAAATAGCCCTCTTTGTGCAGGGCTTGGCCACAGAATGTTGTTCCTTGCGCCACCTGGTGGATATTATATGAAGCGCAACAACGTTTTAAAAAAACCTAAAAAAGCCCCTGCAGGCCGCCGCGTGGCGACGCGTGCTGAATTGCAGGCTGCCGCGTGAAAAAAGACGCATTTTTAATGGCCAGATCTGTATCAATCCTGAAGTAGGCTATCAATGGACTATCAATGGTGAACACTAACCAAACACACAGCAGGTGAAGGTGGAGGAAACTCCCTCCAAAAAGGATAGAGCGGTGGCGCTGTTTCGAAAACCAGTATAAACAAACACAAAAGAAGAGTATTTCGAGAAATGCATTCCATCCTAAATTCTATGTGATAGTAGTCATTTTCAAACTCCAGCTGGTCCAAAATGCAGCAGCTAGAGTTCTTACTAGAACCAGAAGATATGACCATATTAGCCCGCACACTGGGCATTGAATAATTTGCAAAAATATCTAAAACTAGATAAATTGGTGTCTATTGGTGAATTTAAAGGCATCATAAAGAGAGTGCTAATGGAGGCTTGTGATTGTTTTTGTTGAGAGGATATTGTGTTTATCTATTTTTCTAATGTGTATTTGTTGTATTTTAAAATGTTGTCTTAGTGTATGGCTGCTACCTTGGCCTCAGTGTGACTTCCTGGTTAAATAAAGGTAAACTATGCATCACAGATTTAATTAAACATGGATTTAAGTTTCATTTATTTTATTGCCAGCATGCAGACACAAATGAGTGACTTTGACAATGACCATCTGACAATAATTTGAAACAAAGAATCAGGTGTAGAACCAGTTGTGAAACCATCTGCTGTAATAAAAGTGCTGTGTTCTATGTCCACTAGATGGCAACAACATAAACAGTGTTTAAAGGCTTTAAGAAATTATGTTAGGATACCAGTTTCCTGTTTACTTTTGCATGGCCAACAATGTCAGTATTTACTAGATGTCTCAGACATCTGTCTAAAGTAAGAATCAGTGATGTGGGCAAACAAGTGCAATGCTAGAGATTTTAGTATTATTAATATTAACATCCACTATTGAATATTTAATTGTGCATTCCCTTATGTTTGCATTTAGATTACCTTCCTCTAACACTCATTTAAAGTTTCTCTTCAAAATCACTAATAATTTAGTATCATGTTACAATTATCACACACATAAACAACAAACAGTCTGCGTTTACTGACACCACAAATTAGATTAAACCAGTTCAAATAACTTGATATATAGAGTTTGAATCTCTTGTTCCATCTGCGTGTTGGAGAAGGGGACTAGGCATCAACAATACGTTAGACATCGCTGATGCTTACTTTAGACAGATCTCAGAGATATCTAGTAAATACTAACATTTTTGGTGACGCGAAAGTAAACCGAGAAAAATAAAATAAAAAAAATGGTCCATTGTGTTGAAAGCTTCGCTGGCTCGGAACGCTTAGCTTCAGCACCACTACATGAACCAATTTGAAACCATATATGCAAAGTAAATAAAAAAAGAGATTTGTTTAAATACACACCTGTTTCCCATCAATCTTCTTTCCCCGGTAGTCGGTGATGGAGCAATTGTAAATGCGTTCATATTCCTCACAAAGCTTCATCACACGCTCTCGCAGCAGTTTCATACTTTTCCATTGAGGAGAAAAACATGAGTCATCCACAAAACCATATAATTCTGCTTGTATGGCATACAGTAGATGCCAGATATTTCAGTTTAAAAGCTATATGCTGGACAGAGTTATGAGGTTTGTACTCACTCCTTCTCAATCATCTCAGCTTGAGGGTGCTGCAAACGCGAGGCTTCAGCTGCATCTTCATCCAGAGCATTCAGCAGCTCCAGTGAGTCCAGGACTGTCTTGTTGATGTCCTCCTGGTGCAGGGGCTGCTTCCCTTCATTAATCTTCTTGACATCCTACAAATATCAAAGAGCTTTTTTAAAAGTGAATAGTTCACCCCTCTTTCATTCTAAACCTATATCTAAAGAGGCTTCAACACAATGGTGGGAAGACAGCAGTAATGATAAACTCTCTGGCTTTGATTTGTAATCCACAGAAGGAGTTCTGTACTTACCCTGTTGAGATTCTGTTGTGTCTCAATGATGCTCCTCTCCACTTTGTCTGCATTCATCTGCAACTTATCATTCAAGGCCACCAAATAGCTGACAGGTGGTCTGAAGTAAAAGAACAAAAATTAAGGTTTTTGTTGTTGTAGCAGTTTGATATATTTAGTTCCAAATACACAGGTATGTGCCAAAAAAATAGAATATTGAGGTCCATTTATTTCAATAATTTGTTTCAAAAAGTGAAACTTGTATTAGTTCACTACACACAAAGTGAAATATGTCAAGCCTTTATTTGTTTCTATTTTGATGATTATGGATACAAAAAAAAAAAAAAAAAAAACAGTATTTCACAAAATTAGAATATTTCATGTGACCAATAAAAAAAGGATCTTAAACACATGTTGACCTTCTGAAAAGTGTGTTAATGTACTATGTTATGTCCTCAGCACTTTGCACTAATACTGGACTAATAAATACTTTATTTTTTATTTTTTTGGTCTTTAATCCATAATCATTAAAACTGAAACAAATAAAGGCTTGACATATTTCACTTTGTGTGTGGTGAACAAATATAGCATACAAGTATCACTTTTTGAAACAAATTATTGAAATAAATGGACTTTCCCTCAATATTCTTATTTTTTTGACACATACCTGTACAAGTTTTGGTCTGCATTTTTTTCCCAATGAACTGCCACAAATGTGGTTTGTTACGTTAAATCTCACCATCTTGGACAGAGCAATACCGCACTTCAATTATTTGACACGCTGAGATGCTCTAAAGATAAATACACGGCTTAAAGTACTTTCATTCCACAACATCTGGCAGAAACTTTAAGGTCCCATATTGTCAAAATTGAAATTTCCTGGCTTTTTTCATGATAACTGAGGTCTAGGGGCTACGTAACTACCATATAAGTTTCAAAACAGTCAATCCACAGTAAACTGCAAAGTAGCTGCACCTTTTCACGAGCCACTGTGACTTCTGTAAAAATGTGACGTCCGATCTCTTCAGACACCGCCCCGAGCATTTGCTTTCAGATTTGTTTTAACCGTAGTAAAATAGTGATATACTGTATTTAAAATACATTTCATACTAGTTCAACTCTGTTAACATTTTATTTGCTTTATTTTAATTTTAACTTTATTTGGAGTACTACTTGCGCACAAGATGCATTTCTCAATATTAAGGCTAAAATGTGTCTCTATTGATGCGGATTCTATGATCTTTGAATAATATTTGTCTTCAAATGCAAGATACTTAAAGCATACCCAAAGTATATTAGCAATAGTTCTACTTTTAACACAATATACTTCAGTATATCTTTAGTTAGACTTCAGTGCTATTTCTGCAAAATAAAGTGCAATAAGCACAACCTTTGTTTTTCCAGTTTAGCAGACTTTAAGTGTACCAGTTTATGCATGTGAAAAAAATAATGCAAATTTGTAGTATAGTTAGCATAAAATTTCAATTGCATTTTTGTATGTTTATTTTTCACTAGGAAAGTCATCTGTAAATGTTTTTCAGTTGATCAATTGATTTTTTAAAGTTGATCACATTCAATTAACTAGTTTGATATGAGTTCACTTTTTGTATGTGATATTTCATTTTATCTCAGTAGCTTGTTATTTATTTTAAACCCATTAAAGTAATGTTTGGTTCATAATGTCATCAGATGTACCCGTTTTATACACAAAATGGGATAAAACATTGGTGCCAAAAAGGCATGTTTTTTTTTTTTTTTTTATATATACATTTTTTATCTGTGTGTATACATGATTATTGCATATGATTGAAATCAGTACACAAATTCAGACCAAACTATGGTCATTTTTTGTTTTTGTCCATAGAGGCACTATTTAGCATGCATAGAGGCACATTGATAAAACCTGTTAGACCTGCCTGAGGTGTGTTACTTCATTTCTGATGAAGTTTAGTCATGTCTATGCACTGCCAAGCAGCATTTCTCTAGAATTAGCTGAATGCACCACTATAAGCCACTAATGTCAAACAGCATTTCTGCATTTTTTCATCACATATCTGAAGTCTGTGCCAGATTATGTGGAATGACAATCTTTCTGTTTCAGAGGTGGGTAGAGTACCCAAAATCTGTACTCAAGTAAAAGTACGAGTACTTATGGAAATATTTACTCAAGTATGAGTAAAAGTAACAATCTTAATAGTTACTTGAGTAAGAGTAAAGAAGTATCCGATGGAAAAAGTACTCAAGTAGCTAGTTACTAGTTACTTCTGATCTGATTGATATGAAGTGAAGACCTTGAATTTCAAACTGTTTGGAAAGCTTCAGCACACCTCTCCTTGAAAACACAGGCTGAAGTAAGGTGTTGATATATATATATATATATATATATATATATATATATATATATATATATATATATATATATATAACATACAGGGCTCGCAAAATCTCTGGTAGCTCTTCGGGCAGGTACTCTTCAGATTTTGGTAGCCCGAAAATTTATTTAACTAGCCCAAATAAAAAAAGACCTTTTTTAAATATAGAAAATCAGATATGAGTCTAATCAAAAATGTTTTTAATACACAAATATAAACAAATATCAAGGAAGTAATTAATATTAATTAAAGCAATTAATAACCATTTTTAAGATCTGCAAAAGTAAAACAAACAGTAATGGGATTGGACATGTAAAGTATAATATTTTGCCATAAAATGGCATGATTTAAAATTCAGATACAGTTTCACACAAAAACAAAATATGTTTCACTATGGCATTTCATCCTTTATAACATTAAAAGGGATAAATTGAGTATATAATTTATAATATTTATTTAAAACATAAATATTACTGTACTTGTTTAGATTTTTAGAAGGCACCTTAACCTTTTACATTTACAACTCTGTGTTTGCTGCATAAAAACATGGGTCGATAACTGCAATCATTTGACCATAAACAGCTGAAAAAAAATGAATTGGAAATAAAAAAATCATTCTCTGTGTATGTGTGGTATTGAAGGTGGAAAGAGCGCTGTTCATTCACAACCCCCACCTTCAATTCCTGTCGGTGTGGGAATCGAACCGGCAACCTTTGGGTCACCAGCCCAACACTCTCACCATTAGGCCACGGCTGCCCCCCAATGTTGATTACTGTACAATAATAATTATAATCAATTATGATAAATAAATCAATTATAGGAAATATACATTTGAATTACTGTATATTCCTTTAATATGACGAAATAGTTTGCATTCCTCACATAGAGTGTGTCAGAACTAAAAGATATGTTTGAAGAGGATCTAGTTATTTATCACAAAGTGATGAGGGTCTAGATATAGTCCAGGACCTATTTACATTCAGTGTAGTCATTCAACACATAGACCTACACTCTTTGACTGTAAACATGTTCCCTAAGAAGTAGCCTATACAGCTGACAACAGACACACAGTTGATGCAATTCACCACAGAGCCACAAAACTTTTAGAGAAAGTATGTGGTTGCCACTGACCTTTTATTATTGTTCCCCTCGGTGGTGCTCTTCTTAAGCATGTTTGCAGAGTTTCTTAACAGCCGTCTGCTAAGATGGCACAGTTATGATCCCTCTCTGGTGTCTGTCTTCAAATACCTCACGTATCTTCCAGAAGAGGTACACACCTACACACAACGCCCACGATACAAAATAACAACTACCGGTCCGTGTACTTTTACATCCATCCATTCATTCATTCTTTTTTTTTTTAATATAGCCAGAAATGAAATACGGACATGCAATTCTTTTCAATTAATTTCTTTAATAGTTTAAACACTGTTGAATTTACAGCATTATTCCAAAATGAATTAAATTCATTATTGTCCTTCAGATTCTAACAATACCTCATAATGACAATGTGAAAGTCTGTTTTAAATCTTTGCATTTTTTTTTTTTTTTCAAAAAATAAAAATCCCATGTACACAAGTATTCACACCCTTTGCCATGACACTCAAAATTGAGCTCAGGTGCATCCTGTTTCCAGTGATTCAGTTGATTGGAGATGCTTTGGAAAGCACACACCTGTTTATATAAGGTCCTACAGTTTACATTGTATGTCAGAGCACAAACCAGAGCACAAACCCAAGTCCAAATAATTGTCTGTACGGTTAATTTAATTATTTAAAGTTCACTTCCCTTCCCTAGACGTGTCTCCAGAGCCATATACATACATCTACAAAAACACATACTAAGAAAAGTGGTCATCTTAAATACAACACAATGGAATATCCTATGGTTTTGTCCATTTTAGCTGACTGCAAACAAACAAGTGTCATGCCTTTCTGTCAAAAGCAGACAAACAACTGACAAACTTGGCACATTTGACACAAAGCACAGCTCATTAAAACAACACCAAAAGATGACCTAAATAGAACTTAGGACAAGTCTAGAAAAGTGACATTTCAATAATTTTGAATTTACAGATAATTCTTTGGACTTGGTTTGTGCTCTGACATGCACTGTTAACTGTGGGACCTTATATAGACAGGTGTGCGCCTTTCCAAATCATGTCCACATGTCAACTGAATTTACCACACAATCAAGTTGCAGAAACATCTTGAGGATGCCAAGCCATGAAGTCCAAAGAATTGTCTGTAGACCTCTGAGACAGGATTGCATCGAGGCACAGATTTGGGAAAGTTTACAGAACAATTTCAGCAGCATTGAATGTCCCAGTGAGCACAGTGACTTTCATCACCTATAAATGGAAGAAGTTTGGAACCACCAGAACTCTTCCTAGAGCGGGCCGGAGAAGGGCCTTAGTCAGGGAGCTGACCAAGAACCCAAAGGTCACTCTGAAAGAGCTCCAGTGTTTCTCTGTGGAAGCCACTCTTCAGTAAAATGCATATGACAGCCAACCTGGAGTTTGCCAAAAGGCACCTGAAGGACTCTCAGACCACGACTGAACTCTCTGTTTTGAATCCCAAGAGTCATGTCCGCTCATCAACTGGCCAATACCATCCCTACAGTGAAGCACGGTGGTGATGGCAGCATCATGCTGTGGGGATGTTTTTCAGTGGCAGGAACTGGGAGACTAGTCAGGATTGAGGGAAAGATGAATATAGCAATGTACAGAGACATCCTTGATAAAAACCTGCTTCAGAGCGCTCTGGACTTGCACTTGTCCTTTTTCTACATTCATTACATTTGTATTTACTTTTTCCCCAATTTGCATGTTCAAGTATAAAATGATTGAGGTAAATTAAAAAATCTTACCCTGGCTTTAGCTAGAACACGGTCTAGTTTCAGTTCAAGAGCCATGCGTTTCCCATCTCTGTAGTGGGGATCCTGTGAGTCAAGTTTATGTTTAGTTGCCATTGCAACACAAACAGATACAGACAGACAGACTGACAAAAACTGATAAGACAGACAAGTAGACAAAGACAGAGAGAGAGGAATTGTGTGAAATAAAGACTGAGAGATAGATAAAGATATAGATTGGAAAGATGGATAGAACTATGGTTAGTGAGACAGATGGACAAAGAGGTTGCGAGAAATAGACAGATAGAAAAAAGATAGATAGATAGATAGATAGATAGATAGATAGATAGATAGATAGATAGATAGATAGATAGATAGATAGATAGATAGATAGATAGATAGAGGTTGGCTCTTAAAAGTGCCTTTGGGTTGGCTAAAATCAGGTCTATCTAGATTCGGACTGGTGAGGTGACTCGTTTGACAGGATCTGGAGAAAGAACAGAAAATGTTAAATTTATAGTGTAGAATACTTATGTTAAAATAAGATTTAAAAAGTGCTCCCCTATAGTGATTTTTCCTATTTTCTGTACACCAACATGCATCTGGGGTTTCCTCATCCAAGATTCAAAGGCAATGTTATGTGTAGTAATGTTAGGCCAATTTATATACTGACATATTCAGATTTGGGAGATGTCAAATCTACTAAGAATAATACCATAACACTTTTTTTTTTCGGTTACACTGACAAGACTTTATTGATCACCTGGAGATGATCATATGTGTCATATATTTGTCTTTCATATTCCTTTCATCAGTCACAACCAGGTCACAACCTTTCTGTTTTTATTCAGCATAGCTACAGCTGTACTGCCCTCCAAAGGCAAAGTGCAGTAACTACGCCAACTCTGAAACTGAGAAAAATGTCTTTAAAGTTTTTACGCCATATAGTCAAACATATTGACACTCTCGTTTCTCTGAAATGGGACAAAATTGAACCAGGAGACTGCCACAAGACAAAACCGTTGTCACAAAGTCCATTTTAAGCCTTAACTCAATTTTGACCAAATGTGTAGTTACTGCACTTTGCCTTTGGAGGGCAGTGTAGCTGGGTGCCTTTGTCCATATTAGGGTTTTCTGGCAGTCATTCCTAATTACTTCTACTAGTCTTCTTTTGTACTTTCTGCGCCAGTGCGCCCTCTGGCGTCGAGTATTAATGAAACATACACTGCTTAAGCGTGTTTAGCGCTCCTTAATGTTGACATTTGCTAATTTTGGATACGATTAAAACATAAGGTCACTGTAATGATAGAGTGAGGATATGTTAGGTTATATACGGTAATATAGCGAGTAGCTCATACCTGTTGTGACATGCACAGCTACTACGGGTAATTCGGGGCAGAATAGAATTGCAGCACAGAGTGACTGTATGTGGAATCATTGCGCAGCTGTCAATAAAGACGAACTGAAGCGAAGGACACCTGTATCGCCTCATTTTATGCCATCCTAACATTACATGGTGTCAGAAGTCAACGCGACGATATGGCAAAGTTTTCTCCTCCCGAAAGTTTTGATTTCAGTCATCCCGAACTCTGGCCTGAATGGAAGCAGCGTTTCCACAGATTCCGTATAGCCACGAAGCTGGATAAAGAGTCGGAGGAAATTCAAGTTTGGACCCTTTTATATTCTCTCGGGAAGGAGGCAGAACACATAGTCAGTACATTCGTGTACGCGGCAGAAGGCGACGAGAACAGGTACGACATAGTGTTGGAAAAGTTAAACAATTATTTCGTGCCTAAAGTTAACATGATACATGAAAGGGCAAGATTTCATCAGCGCGTTCAAAAGCAAGGCGAAAGTGTGGAAGAATTAATTCGTAGCTTGCATGAATTGGCTGAAACGTACGCATTTGGAGAAGCAAAAAATTAAAACATCAGAGACAGACTGGTAATTGGTGTTCTCGATAAAGATTTGTCCCAAAGATTGCAAATGATGTCTGACTTGTCGTCACTTAGCGTGCAGACATGCACGGCAATCAGAACAGATAAAAAGTCACGTTACTGAACAAAGTGACACGTCAGCGCTGAACGAAGTTGTGAGGAAGAAGCACAGCACATTTTTTCGACCAAAAGGGGCATTCAAGCCAGGGAAAATAGAGAAAAAATGGATGCAGAGACCATATAGCCAGAAATATACTCACTCAGATGACACATCCACGGGAAAATGCATGCGATGTGGTAAACAACATCCAAAGACTGTTAACTGTCCTGCAAGGAGAGCAGAGTGTCGAAAGTGTGGTAAGAGGGGCCATTATGCCATTGTGTGTCGCACTCTACATGTTAGTGATGTAAAAGTAGTGGACGAAGAGCACGAAGATTCGTTTTTCCTGGGAGCAATCACAGTAAAAGACTCCAATGACTCATGGTCTGTAACTTTGAAGATTCAGGATACGGACGTAGATTTTAAGATTGACACTGGAGCAGACATTAGTGTAATATCAGAGCAAACTTACAAAGCTCTCAACATGAAGCCTGATTTGATGTTGGCCAATGCAGTGCTGGATTGTTCAGGAGGGAAATTGAGAAGTACAGGAAGGTTTGAAACGAGCACGTACTATAAAGGAAACAAGTACTGCTTTACAGTGTTTGTCATAAATGGACAGTTTGTTAATAACTTGCTGAGTCGAGAAGTCTCCGCAGCCCTTGGGTTAGTTCAGCGGATTGACAATGTTGCACATTCACCAAGTGTGTCGGTTGGACTTTTGAAGACCGTTCCTGTGCGAATCAAGCTGAAAGCAGATGCTGTACTGTATGAAGTTACGACGGCTAGGAGAGTGTCAGTACCTTTACTTCCTAAGGTAAAAGCAGAATTGGAGAGAATGGTAAAATGTGGAGTGATTGAAGAAATTATTGAACCGACTGAATGGTGCGCACCGATAGTGCCTGTACCCAGGAAAAGTGGACAAGTGAGGATATGTGTCGGCCTAAACCGTCTAAACCAAGCAGTTGAGCGTGAACGGTACATTCTGCCAATTCTTGATGACATATTACCTCAAATGAATGCAACAATGTTTTCGCTGTTGGACGCGGAGAGCGGGTTTTGGCAAATTCCGCTGGAGAGAGAGAGCGCTAAACTCACTACTTTCATTACACATTTTGGGAGGTATTTCTTTCACAGACTTCCTTTTGGAATCTCAAGCATGCCAGAAATTTTCCAAAGAGAGATGAACAACCTCTTAAAAAACCATGAAGGTGTGGCAGCGTACATGGATGATATAATCGTCTATGGACTTGGACTTGGAGTCATGCACAGGAACAAGCACTCACGAGAATCAAGCAGCTCTTGTCTGAAGCTCCAGTTCTTTCTTTCTTTGACATGAACAAACCAACTATCGTAAGTGCAGATGCCAGCAGCTATGGATTAGGAGGAGTTCTCTTTCAACAGCACAAGGATGCTTGAAACCCATAGCTTATTGTTCGCGTACCTTAACTGACACCGAAATAAGATACGCGCAGATTGAAAAGGAATGCCTCAGTGTGGTGTGGGCATGTGAAAAGTTTTCCAAATACCTGTATGGTCTGGACAGTTTCGTTATTCATACAGATCACAAGCCGTTTATTCCGCTCATCAACAGCAAGGAAATTTACATGGTTCCTCTGAGATGTCAGCGGCTCTTGATTCGACTGATGAGATTCAATGCCAAGGCCGAGTATGTACCAGGAAAGCTGTTAGTTGTTGATGATACTTTTTTACAGGCACCCATCCTCGCCACCACAACTGGGTTCAGTGGAGCTTACAGATGACATCACGGCCTTGGAGGAGTCCACCAGAGCGGCCTGGCCAATGTCGCACTCACGACTGAGTGAGGTTATAGGAAGCACAAAGGCTGATCCTGAGTTACAAGCGGTAATGAGATACGTGAAACAGGGATGGCCAAAGTATCCTTCACAATTGCCAGAATGTGTCCAGCCATAGGCCGCGATCACACCGAACGCATTTTTGCAGTTGGAGGTGCCTCTTTTGAATGGTTTTCTGTTGGCAGTGAGCGTTCTGCGCACTGTTTAAGCGCCCCGGCGCCTCGCGTTTTCGCCGCCTGCTGCGCCTCGCGTTTTTGCAGGAGCGCCTGAAGTTGAAAAAAAATCAACTCTGAGCGGAAAAACACCCAACGTCATTCACGTTCTTTTCCATTGTCCAATCGAATGAATGGAGAGGCGGGCCTTCTGTTGTGGTGACGAAAGTTTACCGTTGCTTAAAAAGTCCGGAGACTGCAAGAATTAGAGGAGAAACCTTTGGTGTCTATCGTGGGTAACCCGGAGCTGTATTATTTAGGGTTTCTGCTAATATGACAGTTTACTTAACAGCAAAAAACTAAGATTTTAGAGCGCTCACGCTATAATCCTTTGATTTGATTGACAGGACAGCTGTTTTGGTTGTTGCTTAGCAACATAAAAAAAACGCATCACACTGCTCTTTTATTAAAAGTCACCAAAAAAGGCAGTGCTGTGCGCCTCGCGTTTTTAGAACTAAAAGACGTGTTCAGTGTGATTGCGGCCTTACTTTGCTGTCAGAGATATGCTGACTGTATGTCATGATCTTTTGATTTATAGTGACAGGATCGTCATTCCAAGCAGCATGAGAGTTGAGGTTAAAAGAAAACTTCATGACGGTCACATGGGCATTGTCAAGTGCAGAGAGCGAGCAAAACAGAGCGTTTGGTGGCCTGGCATTAGCAAAGAGATCCAGGTATTCACAGAAAATTGTACATATTGTCAAACAAATAAGCCTGCACAACACCGAGAACCTCTGATGGCTACCCCATTACCAGAAGCACCCTGGGTGAGAATTGCCGCTGATATTTGTGAAGTTGACAAAAGAAACTATTTTTCTAGATTCATTGACATTGCTTATCTTCCAGATATGTCAGGAAAGACTGTGACATTGAGGTTGAGCAACATGTTTGCCAGATGGGGTTGTCCGGATACCCTTGTTACCGACAATGGTCCACAGTTTAGCAGTCAACAGTTTCGGGATTTTGCAAAAGCTTACGGGTTTTGTCACGTCACCACAAGCCCATATTTTCCACAGTCAAATGGAGAGGCCGAAAGAGCAGTGCGAACCGCAAAGCACATTCTCAAGCAAGAAGATCCTTTCTTAGCTCTTCTATCTTACAGAGTGACACCCATCCAAGCGACAGGATACAGCCCTGCACAGTTGATGCTCGACGTCAACTACGAACACCAGTTCCTGTCCTGGAAAAGAAACTGACACCTGAGTGGCCCAATTTCTCAAAAGTGAGAGCATCAGACAATAAAGTGAAATCCAATTATAATCTGTATTATGATAGACGCCATGGGTGCCGTCTATTGCCCGAGCTCAAACCTGGAGATCCTGTTGCAGTCAAGACGGACAGTGAAAAGGGCTGGAACAAGACCTCTACAGTTGTACAAAAACACGATACTCCGAGGTCTTACAAAGTTCACACAGAAAACAGGAATCTACGAAGGAACAGAAAACATCTACGTTTCTTCAACTCGTCTTCACACCAACAAGCGTTGGAGGAAAAGAGGAGTGAGGATCAAGAACATTCTCAGACCGAACAGCAACAAAATGTTGAAGTTCAAAATAAAGAACAGGATGTTCCAGGGCAATCTAAGAATGCCGTTACATCCAGAGGAAGAGTTATTAAACAGCCTGGATACCTGAAAGACTTCACAGTTAGTACATAGATTGCTACATGGGGCAGAATAATCCCTAGCATAGTCCCTAGATAGTTCTTTGTGTCTATATGCACAAGCTTCATGTTATGTTGACTCTGAAAAGAAGACACTGTCAAAAAAAAGAGAAAACTGTTTTGTTTGTTCATTCTGTTCATTAATTTTGTTTTGCGAAGCACTCACATGTTGATATAGAATAATATTTGAAAACTTAAAAAAGGGGACGATGTAATGATAGATTGAGAATATGTTAGGTTATATACGGTAATATAGCGAGTAGCTCATACCTGTTGTGACATTGGGCAGCTACTATGGGTAATTCGGGGCAGAATAGAATTGCAGCACAGAGTGACTGTATGTGGAATCATTGCGCAGCTGTCAATAAAGACGAACTGAAGCGAAGGACACCTGTATCGCCTCATTTTATGCCATCCTAACATTACAGTCACGATGATTGAGAAAAAATTGCCCATATCCCAGACAATAATGCAATGCTCCACCAGCTGACATAACTTAAAACTAGAGTTAGCTTATATTGAAGTTAGCTAGCCCCGTTTAGCAAGCCTAATTTCACAAGTTTTTTTTCGCGGATAATGAGGAAACCATTGGTCGGGCTTTAATTGTTGTCCTAACATGTAAACCACGCGAGTCTAATGGCAAAGAAAGGGATCCATTTTTTAAATTTAAACAAAACGTGACCTACCTGGACAGTGGTTTGCGCACAATGAGAAGAAGTCTCCGTATCCATAGCAACGGATGCTGAGGTTCATGGGTAGGGGAGAGCGGGGCACAACCTAACACTTTTTGAATTTTGCTGTTTATGTAAATCCACTTGGGGTTCAGAGTACAATTTTTTTCCACATTATTTTCACACTTGTCTAGTACAAATATATCGCTTTGTTTCATATTTACAATGCATACGTTTATTTACCTCAAAAGAAAGGAAGTGAAACGTGACAACATGCCCCATAGATGGGGTACATTGTAACATCTGAGGGGCACGTTGTAACACGACCATATGACAGCTTAAAATGTTATCTGATCGAATTAAAAAAATATACACAACAAACTAAAATATTTTGTCAGTAAAATACATGTGTTAACTTTTTCAAATGAAGTAATGACTTTTTTTTTTTATAAAAATTGTCTAATTTTGGAGTTTGACAATGAACATATCGCAAAAATGCTTTGAACGGCCCTGATCGCAACACACAGCTGTACAGTAGTTCAAAACAATGTGGACAAATAAATGAAACACATTTAGACATTCAGAAAAACACACACAGCTCTCATAGAACACGACACACATAAACGAGCCAAAATGCTTTACATTTCTTGAAATAATAACATCTGAAAATTAAACATTGATTGTCAGCCTTTATTTACCTGTTTCTTGTGGTTTCTTATCAAAATCCTTAGAAGTAAATAGTGTAAATTGCACCGACGTTCCCCATCTGCGCGATTGGAGTTTCAAAACAGGTTAGTGTCTTCTGCTGGTTTGTCAAGCATTAATAAATAATCTAAACTGATAAATAACAAATTGGAGATTAAAATAATAGCAGTTTTGTCTAACTTTAAATGAATACTAAAAACAGAAATGAAAAGTTTACTTCAGCCAGTAATGTATTTTTAATATGGTAAAATAAATATTCAGCGATATCTTCAAAATGCTTTTGAATTTTGGTGATCTTTTTTCTCTGCATAGTGTTGCTATGGCAACTAGTAAATTTGGTTATGCTAGTGTAACAGGTTTAAAAAGTAAGGAATAATTGACGACGGGCCGTAGAATTCTTAGAAAATAATGCACACCCGAGGTGGTGATGCGGTCACGACGCGCAGCGGAGTGGCCGTTACACCTCGGGTGTGCATTATTTTCGTAGAATTCTACGGCCAGAAGTCAATTATTCCGCTTATACTACAGTTACCACAACTCAAGACATCGATCAAATGATATATTTCAAGACATTCGTCCCGTTTTTATCCTTAAAACGCTATTGTGAGTAGGATTAATTTCTTACGCAGCTCATTCAACAGCTTCGTTGCTAGTTCCAAAACGTCATTTTAGAACTAGTAACGACGCTTGGGCTGTTAATAGCAAAATAATGCCGTTAATAATGAAGTTTAGACAGACCGAAAGACAAGCAGACAGACGGAAAGAGTGAGGGAGAGAAACTAAGTGTATGACTTTACCTCTCTCACCTCTGTGTCTCTCAAGGGTGACTGGCAGCATCGTCTCTACTAACAGTTCAACCATAAGTTCATTTTCTTCAAGACCACGCCGTTGTCTCCTCGCGTGTGAGAGCTGTCATGTCGTTGTTAAGTTGTTAATCGTCAGAGCAGCGCTAACAACATTAGCGCGAATGCTAAGGCGAGTGCAAACTGTAACGTTATGTGTGTGCGTCTGTGAGGTAAGTGAGAGAGGGCGAGAGAAAAAGAGTTTGTGCTTTCCGTACATGATAAAACGTAACATAATGTGGAAAAAAACATGGAAATAATCTGTCGTTTTTATCCTGATGTTTACTGTATTTATTAGCTTGGCCAGTGTTATTGTGGGTTTTAGTTATTTTGCTGTTTTGGGCTGTAAGGACCTTTGAAATAACTGAAATCGTATGGCGAAGTGATATAGACATGCACTGCGGTCTAAAGCTGCCTGGAACTACGTTCGCTGTGCGTATCCCTGAATATAATGCACACCTCTAGAACGTTCATCAGCCAATCAGATTCAAGCATTCAACGGCCCTGTAGTATAAGAACACTTAATTTATAGAGTGAAGAAATTTAATGTGAATTCCATAAAATAAAATAGTTTATTGTTTTTGTTAGTGTATGAAGTAGAGCTCTTCACAGAGGACCCGAGACCCGACACGGGACCCGTACGGGTTCGGGTCTATATTTTAAATGGTTAGCCGGGTCCGGGTCGGGTCCAAATCTATTACTTCGGGTCCCGGGTATGTTTAACTTGTGTGTAATACCCGAGTCGATCGGAGAACATCGCACCTTCCAGTGTCAGTCACCACTTTGCACGTGTTTTGTAACTTGCATCTTGTAAAATTATGATAAGAAAAGTGTGAGAAGGAAATAAAAAAAAAGAAGAAGATTAAATAAATAAACGCATGCCGCGTGACCGCGCGCAGCAGCGAGAAGCAGAGCGCAGGAGGAGTTAACATAAATGGACGGTCGGTGATCATGGATTCCTTCATGAGTGATGTGAAATAAAAAGCCTTGCACATTTATTTATTTCACATGAGCAACAAAATATGAAATCGAAAATGAACAGTCACATTAATGTTGTCTGTGATGTTTACACTGCATTAAAATAACGTGC
The DNA here is from genome assembly GCF_049309525.1 of Garra rufa. Taxonomy (NCBI): domain Eukaryota; kingdom Metazoa; phylum Chordata; class Actinopteri; order Cypriniformes; family Cyprinidae; genus Garra; species Garra rufa. Next base: position 1,520,062 of record NC_133363.1, on the reverse strand, counting down.
ATGAAATGTTTCTATGGCAACCAGAGCTGGCGACTTTTACCAAAGACCAGAGCCATAGAGAAACTCTGCCAAAGACTATAGAATACCCTTAAGGCCTTAAAGGTACTTTGCTTTTACTCTGCCATAGTATAGCATTCTTTCTTACGTTTATAATAACACGGAAGTACCATCTTGTTATATTTTAATTTTTTGGTCAGTCTCGGCTCAGAGAGCACAGTGATAATAGAAAATATGGTGGAAAAAAATACACTCTTTTCAGAATAAGCTATTTACGCTATCAAGCTGTCTCGTGCTATACGTGCGAATTCCTCCTTTAAGTTTCATAAGATGACCACTAGGTGGAGCTCTAAACATATGTTTTGTATTGCTTTATCTTACTGAAGAAGATACTGTTATTGAAGATGCACGCAGTAAAGTTTACCGCATTCATTGTTCTGTGCCTTTTTGGAAAAAAATGTTTAATTATAAATTAATAATATTAATTAATAATAAATTAACTAATAAATAAAACAATTGCGCCGAGTCTTTATTACAATCTGCAAAAGTATCGTTATTGTAGTTCAAAAGGGTAAACACAACGGTCGAAGTTGACTTAGAGAGAAAAAAGTATTGCATTGGTCATTCGTCACCGACCGTGACCGCGAGTAGCCTGCCCTAAAGTAACTATTAAAGCTGGAATAGTGGATTAAAAAGGGTCTTTCTGTCGGCAAGAGAGAAGAACAGCCTAACATGTACTGAAGGAGGTCTGTATGCAACGCTACTAACAGTAGTTTACGCCAAAAAAGTTTTTTTTTTCCTTCGCAACTTATTTATAGTTAATAGCAGTTTGCTGTGCAATATGTGCCGTTCGGGTACAGTCGGGTCTGTGTCTTCCCAGCCGAGTTCGGGTCCAACTAGTACATTTAAGGTATATTTCGGGTCTTCACGGCTTCGGGTCCCACTTTAAAATAAAATACGGGTCCGGGTCGGTTCCGTCCAGGACATTTACGGGTCTCTTCGGGTTCGGGTACGAATTTTTGGACCCGTGAAGACCTCTAGTATGAAGGCTCCCCTCCTGTGGCTGTTAATGGTACTGCAGATGTAGTATTTTGTCCCTCTTCTGTTTCCGTACCGCAGCAGATTTGAGTGTCGCTGCTGGGGGTATGCACGATTTTTCACACTGTAACTCTTTAATGTATTAATTGTGGAAATAATATGTTTTACATAACTATTATCGACGCTATTGATTGAATTTATATATTTAAACCTGTATGTAATGTATTTAATGCTTTAACAAAGTTCTTAAAGTCATTATGAATACATTGAATTTCCTCGTGCATTCACGAGTGTTAACGAGTGCATTTTACTTGGTCATTGCATCCGTCTTAAAACTTCCGATAATTAATTGTAAATATGAGTCGAAAGTAAAAGTGTAATTTCTATTTTTCTAGTCTGTGTATCTGCAGTATTTCATCCAGCCAAGCTGATTTGTACCATTTTTCTATCAGAAAAGGTATGTTGCTTTCATGTTTATGATGTTATAAATGTTAACACATGCTGTTTAGAAATTCATGAAGTTTTCTCAGTATTATCTATAGTTTATTGTCCAGCACTGTTACACTGTTACTATTTACAAGTGTATTGTTACAGTTTTCATGTTGTTTTCTATTGTTATGTTTTAAAGCAGCAGATTTGAGTGTCTCTGCTGTGGTCTGTGCAGTATTTCATCCAGCCAAGCTGATTTGTACCCTTTTTCTATCAAAAAAGGTATATTTGCTGTGGATAAAGTAAAACTGAAGAAAGTCCATGTGTGAGCGTGTTTTTCCACATCCGTAACACTAGCGTGTGTGGAAATATTTAAACCACGTGTGTTACAATTAACCCCGCGTTAGTGCCCCGCTCACCCCTATTGCTTTTTTCTTTTCTTCTATTTTTCTATTTATTACTTAAAATATGTATATACACATGGCTTGAACTGACACAAAGCAATAAATGAATAAACAAACAAATAAGTAAATAGACAATTAAAAAACATAAAAATGTAAGCTTCAGAAAATAATCAGGAGGTAACCCTTGCAGCAAAATCATATTATTTTCATTAGTACAGCTGTCTTATTAAACAATGAGCAAAGACAATTATAACATAGTTTGAGATCAATAAAAAGGACATTAAAAAATAGTGTGATATTGTTTATTAGAATTACGACGGGTGGTTTTAGCTGGCATATTCACCATAGTAAAAGGTTGGTAAGGCTCACATGTAGCTACTGTACTATTTACAGCTATATTTGACACAAATCGATAGAAAACGGCATTTCTCAGAAAAGAAACGATAGCCGCAGCACAACTCTGCAGTCTCGTTATTTACCAGGAGAATATATTTAACATATTTTTTGACTGTAAGCACTGACGAATATAAGTAAATAAGTAAATAAATGACAAATTAGAAAAACAATAAAATACAAAATACAGCGTCTGTGGCACGAAAGATTTTTCCCATTGAAATACATTAGATCGAAATTCGTGCTGAGTGACACGAAAAAAGAGTGAAATTTGTGTCCAGAATCAAATGATTAAATCTCGTGACTATATCACGAACTGCCGTGAGACTGGGTTGATATATATATATATATATATATACACAGACAACAACAAAAAATAATTAAAACAATATTTTTTTTTTACAAAACACAGGCAAAGTAAAATGTATATATAAAAAAGTTGTTAAAACTGGTGGCTCTAGCAGAAACAGAAGTCGTTTGGAATAATGTCTAATCTTGCACACAGTTCTGAAAGTCACAGTTCAAATTCAAAGTATTTGCGTTTATGTTTTTTTAGGTTTTTGTCTGAACACTTATTGACAAATATTCAACAACGGATTCCTCATGTTTTACAAGACTTTGGTAAAGTTTCTCTTTCAGTTTAGGTGTTGTTAGAAAGTCCAGAAGTGTTCTCATTTGTTCATGTGGTGTTTGTGATTTTAAGATGATTCTGTATTTTTCGTCACCAATCAGAGGTTTCATGTCATCTGCAATGGGCACCACCAGTGACACCATACTGATCAACTCTGCCCTGTGTTTCTCCACAAACTCAGCACCTGGAAGAACAAAATGTTGCCTCATCTTCATGTATCTTCATATGTATATTTATACACACACAAACATGCACACAACAGTTGCTTCTGCTTCTCAAATCTGATTGGTTGAGAACCATGAGATATTCTACTAGTATCGCTACAGGAACGCCCTTTCACAATTTTGTATCACTCCTTTTGTTAAAGCCGGGTATGTTTTTTTTTTTTTTTTTTTCCTCCAGGGTCACGGCGGACACCCAAATCCTGTATCATTTTTGTACTGTTTTTGTGTCACAGCATGCAGTTTTAAGAATTTTTAAGGTGAGAATGAACTTGCTTATAGTTCAAATATGCAGTTTGCAATTAAAGATAACGTCTATTTGAAAATTCGCTTCACCGTTTTCAGACGTGCGAGACCCATATCTTCAGGGAGCATTCTGCACTCATCAATCTGCTCGAGAGCGCTCTCAACACGGACAGATCTTCTGGAATTTACCGCTGGCTCTGATGTCTCTGTAGTGGTTTGTGGTTACAGAGAAACCACAAACCACAATAAACGTCAGAATCTGAGCAATGATGAAAAAGAGCGAGAGACAGATGCTCCTTTTCCCACAGCCGACCCAGAACCGGCAAATAATGGTGTAGCTGACTGTCTTACTATCCTCATAAAATAAACACAGCATTGTGGTCTGTTTTTACTCTAAGTTTTAAACCAGTCTGGTCCAGTCGTTCTTTAAAAAACTTATGGATCTGTTATCAGTACTGTATGTGAAGTGCTGCACAAGGAAAAACAACACTTTAGGCATCTGTTATGGCACTAATAAAGGTGTCTTTTCTGTCCCTTTGTTCACATTGTCATCAACTTTTAGATAACATATCAAAAATGTCTCGAAACAAAGAAGATTTGCATCTGGAGCAGAAACAGTGATTTGGTGTCTATAGGGCTGCAAAATGTGCACTTACGAGGAGCTTCTGAATTCATAAATATAAGCAAACTTCACAAGTTTTGCATGAATGTTTTAACACAAAGCCAATGAAGACAGAAAAGACAACTAATCTAGATGTAAATGCCTTAAAACACAACCACACTTAAGACTTAAACTTAAGAATGCATGGTAACACTTTACAATACGTGCGCACAAATAAGCATTAATTCATGTTTAATTAATGCACAGATAATCACGAGTTAATGTATAATTAATGAAGAACTAAACAATTTATTAAGGATTACTACATCAGTACCTAATGAACATTCTGTATGATTCATAGATTAAGTAATCAATAAATTATTAGTTAATTGTGCCATAATGTATTAATTCCCTAATAACTTATTTTATTAACTAATAGTGTAAATTCATGTGTTAGTTACCACAGTGGTCAAAGCTATGTACTTCAACTTCCAGTTGTCTGTTTTAATTACTCATTAGCTAATGATTTGCAAAGATATCATTATGTTATGACTTTACTTATTGAGGCACAAAACTATCAACTAGTTGTTAAGTAATATAGTTATAGCTAATGATTAATTAAAGGAGACAACTGCAAGTTGAAATACATGACTTGAAATACATGCACCAGTGCAACCACTCACAAAATGTAGTCGCGCCGGAAGAAAAAATGGTTGCAGTCAAAAACTATTAAAACAATAAGGTTTTTCCTTAAATTATGTTAATAATAATTTCCTGAAAAAAGTATTTTGTGTTGTTTTCATTTTGATAATTAATTGCACATTAAAGTGTTACTAAAACTGACTTTAACCCCACATTCAGTTTTGGTGCCACCCACCTTTTCGACCAGCAGTGCGCCCCGGAAGAGTGAAACTGGACAGAAGTTGCATCGGGTCACTTCCGGATGAGACAAGAGACTTTTCCAAATTCTTTAACATCTGGCGCCACCATTGCATGATCAGCGGCAATACTTTAACTTAAAAGACACAGAAAGAGAATAGAAAGAATGTATAAAATACAACAACAACAACAACAACAACGTAGCAAAAATATATTCCTAGCTTCTTTGAAATTGCATAAGAAAGTGTAGGATGCACATTCATAAACTGAATATGGAAATGTATATGAGGGCATATATTACTATGAAATACAGTAGTTTTGGCCAAATTCTAGGAAAGCATTCAAAGGGGTCCTATTATGCTATTTCACTTTTTGATCATTAGCCATTTTTGAACATTAGTTTGTGGTGTGCATGTTTGCGCATAAAAAAAAAAAAAACATCTACAGAGTTACAAATCTCAAAGTACACTCCAAAGGGAGATATTAGTTTAAAAAAAAAAAATCCCTTTTTAAGAACTACAACAAACGGCTCATTTGGACTACAGCGTTTGTTTTCCAGAGGCTATTATGTCACAACGTAAGTCCCGCCTACTGAAATTCAGTTGGTTGGCGGGTGGGGGATTTGCCTAACTGTAGCCAAGCATTATGGATGGCCGCTTTTGGGATGCTACAGCGAGCCGTAGGTCGGCTCGTTTAAACACAAGCTTTAACTAAAGGGTCCAGTAGCCGTGCCATTCAGGTGTGTCATACAGAGGGTCCGAACACACGCAGATCCACGGCTGACGTAAACACAAACACTGACTAGAGTTCATCCGTGGACGCGTCGGTGCCTCGTCAAAGAAGTGCAGTGTGTGGTAAGATATTTATTCATCATACAGTGTCGATAGCTTCACTAGCCTTATGCTGGAGCTGGTTTGGGGCATGCAAATAATTAAATACATTAGCACAATAATGATAATATCATGCATCAGCGATCTCGCAGGCTGACGATAGCGCCAACAATAGCGTTTTATTTACTCACCCTTCATGCATCCTAGGTGTATATGACTTCCTTCTTTCAGACGAATGCAATCAGAGTTATATTAAATCAATTCTGGCTCTCATACAACAGCATAGACTGAATAAGTTGATCCATAATAAAAAGTGTCTCACATGGCTCCGGGGCGGTCGGTAAAAGCCTCCTTTAGCGATCCGATGTGTTTTTGTAAAAAAAAAAATCTATACATTTTTAAAAGGTAAGAATCGCTTTAATCTAGTTTGCTGCTTTGGAAAGGGGCGCAGCAGGGCGGAACGCGGTCTACGCTGTTAGCCAATCACAACGCAGTGGGACTGCTGACCAATCACAATACATTTGGTTTTTCGGAAGGTGGAACCCGGAACTAATCGAGCCGTTTGTGCCAGCCTGGGGAGAAAGCTATTGTAATAATGTAAATTATGTGAAAAATAATGCGTTTTTTGAACTACCAAGCATTACAGCTTGTTCAAGTTCACCCCCAAAACAAAATAAAGACTTTGTAAAGGAGCATAAGAGGACCCCTTTAATTTATCATTTCATCAGGAAAGCAATACTAGAATGCCCCACAATCTTAGACCAGATGTGAGTGCAGTGTTTTAAATTAAAGATTAGGTAAAAAAAAAAAAAAAACATGTAGCTTAATACACATAAAGCAATAACATATTAAACTTAGCAGAACATTTACCACCCATCGAATTAACGCCATCACTTGTCGTCTGCCTCCATTCAGCTGAAATTAGGCCAAACATACCTCAATTATTTAACTGTATTAAATATTATTTTAACTGCAGAACAACACAAAAAACAATTGCTTGATTTAAAGCATGTTATGTGTAATCGTGTTTCTAGCATGTGTGGATCATGAAATGGTTCTGCCACTTACAGACTGTTGTTTTTTGGTTGAATTCCTCTGAAAGAACACAGAGAAATAAATAATAATGAAAAATAAATAAATAAAATATAAAGATTTGATCTGCAGAGAGTTTTGCAAGTTCTTGTTCTTTACCTGAATCTATATTGACATCCCAGATTTTTTGTCCATCTTTTGTCTTTATAGAGAGTTCAATATTTTCCTTTACATCTTGAAGGTGTAAATCGAAGAAGTTGGCCTTGCCGGGTGTCAAGTTTAAACTCTGGTGGAAAGTGAATTTACATATTTCAGAAAGAGAAAGCATTTACGCTGGGTTATTTTCTAAATAATTAAAAATATACTATAAATAATATTTTATTTTCTAAAAAAAAAAATAAGTGAAAGCAAATGTTTTGCAAGTACCGTAGGTTTGATTTTAGCACCACAAGATGTCTCCAGGGTGTAACACTCGTCAATTTTAAGGGCTTCACCTGGAGTTGGTTTTAAAATCTCCATATTTTTTTTCTCCTTTTTCTCCACATCCTAACAGTGTTAGACAGTATGTTTCGTCACTTAAACATGTACTTACATAAGTAGTGTTACAGCTGCATTCTTCAAAAGCAAAACATATTAATCTGCTTATATTTTCCATACAATCTGTTATATTCCAAGTCCTTTGAAGCCATAAAACATCTTTCAAATCTCAAATACTGAAACCTGTTAAATGGTAAATATAACTTAAATTCAAAGAGGTTCATACATGTATCACACACTTTCCATATGTGTTTATTGAATTATTTATTTAGCTTTGGAAGTTAATAAATAGCTTCAAAAGACTTTGGAATACAGCATTCTTGTTGCCTTGTTTGCTTTGGCCTAAGGGAACATATAATGGCAAATTTTCCATTAGCCCTTCAAAAGAGTTTGGTTATTGTCACTTTCAAAAATCATCAGAAATAATCCAATAAATGGCTGATTATGTTCTACAACTGTAAGTACATGAATGTTAAAATACATGGTCATATGGCACACAGTCAGGGCACAGATTTTACCTTCTTAACTGCTTTATCCTTTAAAATCAGGTACACATGAAAGTTGCGGGGAACCTTGATGTTGTGATAGATCATAGTTTCACAGTAAAATTTCATTTGGAGGTACTGTTGCATCTTAACAACAATTGCCAAGAGTGAAAAGGTGGGATTGACAATCTTGGCATGGAATCTGCTTAATTCACATTTTTCCAATGAAACAGTACCGTCCTTCACATGGAGAACTTCTACTATATCATCTGAGAAAGATACAGGATCTGTGGATAGTAATGCCGGTATAAGTTATACAGAACGAGAGCTCATAAGTCTGGCTTAAAAGATTTACACGAACGGAAAGGACATGACTGAAAATGACTGGATCTGGAGATCCATCTGAGATATGTCTTACCTGCACAGACAAAGTGAGGGAGCTGAATTTCCTTCAGTGCGCCAGAGTTTACGCTGATGTCCATCAAAGGCCCACATGGTTTGTAATTCTTAATAATATCTTTACTGAGTGATTTCCATTCAACAAACTGATAGTCCAAACTGACGCTATTGTCAGACTGCCAGCGGAAGTCTCTGAACATTCATGCTGCCCTGGAGAGGAGCTGATACTGAAAACACAAATACAACACTGATAAAGATGCTCTCAGACTATGTAATATTATATATATATATATATATATATATATATATATATATATATACTACCGTTCAAAAGTTTGGGGTCAGTAAGACTTGTAATAGTCTTTAAAG